>NC_135821.1:2230104-2352729 GCF_964213995.1 Mustelus asterias | reverse complement strand
TGCTCGTCTCTATGCTCACTCCGTCCTTCAGCTATCTCCCTTTTCTTCTTACTCTTTCCTTTTCTCTCTCATTTCCCATCCATCCTCTTCTTGCCACCTCTTCCCCCCCCCATCTCTCCCCCGTCTCCATTCTCTATCTCCTCTTCCTTCTCCATTTTCTCCCCCCTCTTTCTTTTCTCTCTTTCTCCAGGATCCCCCCTCTCTCCTGGCTTTATCCCTCTCTCCCCCATTTTGTATCTATCTTCCCTCTTTTCTTCTTCCTTCTCGCTGTTCATTCTCCCCCCGTCCCGCCGTTGGTTTTACCCTCACTATCTCTGTGTCCTACCCTCTGCCTCTCATTATCTCTGTTCTCTCTCCCCCAGCTCTCTCTCCATCATTCTTTCCTCTCCCTCCATCAATTTTCTTGTCATCTTACTGGAGTTTCTCACACCTGTCCAACCACCCTGCTTTGTGCATTCTTGCTCTTTTTAACCCTATCTTGGCTTCGAACCCTTTCCTAATGACTCTGATTCGAAAGCCGGGTCAGGAATAAAAGTGGAGTGAGGTTTGCGATAGGTTCAGGGCAAAGAAAGAAAATTAAATGATAAATATTGAACTCAGCGTTTAGGTCTCTTGCTTTGGGGTTTCCTCATCCTAATTCGCTTTGGGATTCAGTGCCAGGGTCGAACTGAGTAGTTCCTGGATTTCTGCTGGAAGTGATGTCAGGGCGATCCCTGCCCAGAAAGCCACTGAGATCCCAACTGAGCAGAAGGAGGCCATTTGGCCCATTGGTTCTGCACTGACTCTTTTAAAGGGCATCTTACTCATGCCCTCCACTACCCCTTCTGTCTCCTCACCCTCCCTCCCGCCACTTCCCCTCCTTATCCCTCCTCCACCCCTTCCCCTCCCTTCCCCCTCCCTCTCCCTCTCCCTTTCTCTCTCCCTCCTCCCCTCCAACCCTTCCCTCCCTTCCACCCCTCCTCCCCCTCCCCTCTCCCTTTCTCCCTCCTCCCCTCCACCCCTTCCCCTCCCTTTCCCCTCCCTCTCCCCTCTCCCTTTCTCTCTCCCTCCTCCCCTCCAACCCTTCCCTCCCTTCCACCCCTCCTCCCCCTCCCCTCTCCCTTTCTCCCTCCTCCCCTCCACCTCTCCCCCTCCCTCTCCCCTCTCCCTTTCCCTCCTCCCTTCCCACTTTCCCTCCTCCCCTCCCCCTCTCCCTCCTCCCCTCCTCCTCCCTCTCTCCCTCCCTCCTCCCCTCCTCCTCACCCCCTCCCTCTCCCTCCTCCCCCTCCTCTATCCTTCTTCCCTCCCCTCCCCTTTCTCCTCCCCCTCCCCTTCTCCCCTCCCCTTTCTCCCTCCCCCTCCCCTTTCTCCCTCCCCCTCCCCTTTCTCCCTCCCCCTCCCCTTTCTCCCTCCCCCCTCCCCTTTCTCCCTCCCCCCTCCCCCTCCCCTTTTTCCCTCCCCCTCCCCTTTTTCCCTCCCCCTCCCTTTTTCCCTCCCCTCCCCTTTTTCCCTCCCCTTCCCCTTCTCCCCCCTCCTCCCCCCTTTCTCCCTCCCCCTGTCCTCCTCCCCCTGTCCTCCTCCCCTGCCCTCCTCCCCCTGCCCTCTCCCCTGCCCTCCTCCCCCTGCCCTCCTCCCCTGCCCTCCTCCCCCTGCCCTCCTCCCCCTGCCCTCCTCCCCCTGCCCTCCTCCCCCTGCCCTCCTCCCCCTGCCCTCCTCCCCCTGCCCTCCTCCCCCTGCCCTCCTCCCCCTGCCCTCCTCCCCCTGCCCTCCTCCCCCTGCCCTCCTCCCCCTGCCCTCCTCCCCCTGCCCTCCTCCCCCTGCCCTCCTCCCCCTGCCTCCTCCCTGCCCTCCTCCCCTGCCCTCCTCCCCCTGCCCTCCTCCCCCTGCCCTCCTCCCCCTCCCCTCCTCCCCCTGCCCTCCTCCCCCTGCCCTCCTCCCCCTCCCCTCCTCCCCCTCCCTTCTCCAGTACATTACCCTGCATTACTAGCCCAGTAATACAATTGCCTCCCTCCATAATTAAACCAGGGCAACTTCCTTCACTCATCAAACACTCCCACCTCCACCCAGTAACCTGGTCAACCTACTCCTGCCTCTAGTTTCGAAGTTTCTAAAGGAATCAAGGGATATGGGGGGAAGGGGGGGATCAGGATATTGAATTTGATGATCAGCCATGATCAAAATGAATGGCGGAGCAGGCTCGAAGGGCCGAATGGCCTCCTCCTGCTTCTAGTTTCGATGTCAACCCGACCTATCAGTTACCCCACCATTACCCATTAAACCAGCTCAGTGCCTGCCTCTCCCTCTCGCTCAAAGACTCCGTGGCTAAAGAATGCGCTTGAGAAGACTTGCGAGGTGTGGGGAGGGGGGTTGGGGTAGTGGGGGGGAGGGGGGTTTGCAGGTTGTTGGGAGGGGGAGGCAAGCTTCTATTGATGTGTTCCTTAGATGTATGGTCTTCAGGTGAGGAGATGGAATAAAGAGGAGGCTGCTCGGGGCGGCACAGTGGTGAGCACTGCTGCCTCAAAGCGCCAGGACCCGGGTTCAATTCCGGCATTGGGTCTCCGTCTGTGTGGAGTGTGCACATTCTCCCTGTGTCTATATGGATTTCCTGCAGGTGCTCCAGTTTCCTCCCACAGTCTGAAGATGTGTGAGTTAGATGGATTGGCCAGGCTAAATTGCCCCTTAGTGTCCAAAGATATGCAGGAAAGGTGGATTGGCCATGCTAAATTGTCCCTTAGGATCCCAAGGTGTGTAGGTTAGGTGCATTGACCATGCTAAATTGTCCGTTAGTGTCCACAGACGTGTAGGTTAGATGGATTGGCTATGCTAAATTGTCCCTTAGTGTCCAAAGATATGCAGGAAAGGTGGATTGGCCATGCTAAATTGTCCCTTAGGATCCCAAGGTGTGTAGGTTAGGTGCATTGACCATGCTAAATTGTCCGTTAGTGTCCACAGACGTGTAGGTTAGATGGATTGGCTATGCTAAATTGTCCCTTAGTGTCCAAAGATGTGCAGGTTAGGTGGATTGGCCATGCTAAATTGTCCCTTAGTGTCCAAAGATGTGCAGGTTAGGGGGATTGGCCATGCTAAATTGCCCCTTAGTGTCCAAGGATGTACGGGTTAGGTGAATTAGCCATGGTAAATGTCTGGGGTTATGGGGATAGGCCCTGGGTAAGACATTCTGTCAGAGAATTGGTGCAGATGCAATGGGCCGAATGGCCTTTTCTGCACTGTAGGGATTCTATGATCCTACAAAGGCCTAATCCGAGCTTCCCTTCCTCCCGCCTTGGCAGTATCAAGCCAAACATTCTCTCCACCTGGGCAAGCCAGTACGGGGGTGACCGAGAGGGAGAGGGAAGGTCAGCTTGGCTATTCCTGTCAGCTCACTGCCCTTAAATAAAACGGGAGGCTCGAGAAGAGGGGGCAATCAAAAATAAAGAGAATAAAAACCAGCGCGGGGCTGGGAGAGCACCAATCCATTAGTAATCGGTCGCTTCGGGGCATTAAATTTCCCGCTTGAAGAAAACTTTTACACCGGCTCCGAATAACATCCTGCAGACGACGGCTTTTATTGGGGAACTCGGCGAGTGCACTGCATTTCAATTCACTGCTCCAAGCAGAGTGAGCAGGTCATCAGTATTCCACAGGACTGGCCAAGACGCAGAGAGACGAGATGAAGAGACATGAGGACAACGGGAAAGTGATCTCACTGAACCAGCTGAAAATTCTGACAGGATTGGACAGGGGTGATGCTGGGAATATGTGTCCTCCCCCCCCCCCCCCCCCCCCTCCACCCCCCTCCCCCCCCCCCCTCTCTCCCTCCCTCCCGTTTCCAGGCTGGGGGATCCAGAACCACAGCAGTCGCAGTCCCAGGTTATACACCTTCAAAATGGTCAGCCATTTTGAAGTTTATTTATTAGTCACAAGTAAGGCTGACATTAACGCCGCAATGAAGTTTCAGTGAAAATCCCCGCGGCGCCGCTGTCCATTCGGGTCAATGCACCCTGACCAGCGCGTCTTTCGGACTGCGGGAGAAAACCGGAGCACCCGGAGGAAACCCACGCAGACGCGGGGAGAACGTGCAAACTCCACACAGACAGTGACCCAAGCCGGGAATCGAACCCGGGTCCCTGGCGCTGTGCAGTGCTAACCACTGTGTCACCGTGCAGCCCATTTTGGACAGGGATGAGGAGATACTCCCTCTCTCAGATGTCTGTGTAGCTTTGGAGAGGGAGGTTAATGGACCCAGGCTCTGGTAAGCGACGGCAGGAGGGGGTTTTGGGGTCGGGGGTGGAGGGGGGGGGGTAGGTGTCAGGGGGGAGGATGGGCTGGGGTCAGCGGCAAGGGCAGGGGTTTGGCTTACAGCGGGCACCCCCTATGCCCACCCCCCCCCTCCCCTCACTTGGCCTTAGATGTGGTTTACTTTTCAAGCTTTCCTACATGGTGATGTTCCCCACACCCAAACCCCCTCCCCAACCTGCAGCGGCGCAATGAGCTCCTTCAGTGGCAATAATTTTTTAAAAAGTTTATTTATCTGTCACAAGTAAGGCTTACATTAACACTGCAATGAAGTTACTGTGAAATTCCCCTAGTCGCCACGCTCCGGCGCCTGTTCGGGTCACTGCACCCTAACCAGCACGTCTTTCAGAATTGACCAATGAAGGGCTCCAATTGGCATTGGAACCGGGGAATCTTTACCCAAGGATCCGGGTTCAAATCTGGCCTTGGGTCACTGTCTGTGTGGAGTCTGCACGTTCTCCCTGTGTCTGCGTGGGTTTCCTCCAGGTGCTCCGGGTTTCCTCCCATAGTCCAAAGATGTGCAGGTTAGGTGGATTGGCCATGGGAAATGTGTGGGGTCACGGGGATAGGGGCCTGGGTAAGATGCTCAATTGGACAGTCAGTGCAGACCCAATGGGCTGAATGGCCTTCTCCTGTAGGGATTCTATGATTCGATACCCGCAACTCTGCCGTCCCATTAAATGCCCCCTGCTGCCAAACTTGCTGTAGGGGAAGCCATTAAATTTCACCCATAAAATGAAGCTTTTTCCCAAGTGTTTCAATTATGGCCCAGTGGTATTATCGCCAGACTATTCATCCAGAAACTCAGCTAATGTTCTGGGGGGACCTGGGTTCGAATCCCGCCACAGCAGCTGGTGGATTTTGAATTCAATAAAAGTTATCTGGAATTAAGAATCTACTAATGACCACGAAACCATTGTTGATTGTTGGAAAAACCCATCTGGTTCACTAATGTCCCTTTAGGGAAGGAAATCTGCCGTCCTTACCCGGTCTGGCCTACATGTGACTCCAGAGCCACAGCAATGTGGTTGACTCTCAACTGTCCTCAGACAACTAGGGATGGGCAATAAAAGCTGGTCAGCCAGCGACGCCCATATCCCACGAAAAAAAGAAATAACACAGGTATGGGAGTTCCTGCCACTCTCAATCAGGGTGGCGCGGTGGCGCAGTGGTTAGCACTGCTGCCTCACAGCACCAGGGACCCGGGTTCAATTCCCGGTTTGGGTCACTGCCTGTGTGGAGTTTGCACGTTCTCCCTGTGTCTCCAGTTTTCTTCCACAGTCCAAAGATGTGCGGGTTAGGTGGATTGGACAAACTAAATTAAAAATTTATTTATTAGTCACAAGTCAGCTTACATTAACACTGCAATGAAGTTATTGTGAAAATCCCCTAGTCGTCACACTCCGGCGCCTGTTCGGGTACACTGAGGGAGAATTTAGCACGGCCAATAACCAGCACGACTGTGGGAGCACCCGGAGGAAACCCACGCAGACACGGGGGGAATGTGCAAACTCCGCACAGACAGTGACCCAAGTCGGGAATACGAACCCGGGTCCCTGGCGCTGTGAGGCAGCAGTGCCAACCACTGTGCCACCGTGCCGCCCCCTTAGTGTCAGGCAGACTGGCTAGGGTAAATGCATGAGGGGATCAGTCCTGGGTGGGATTGTGGTCGGTGCAGACTCGATGGGCCGAATGGCCTCCTTCTGCACTGTAGGATTCTATGATTCTAACGGCTTCTGGGGAAAGCCAACTTGAGGAGGTGGTGGTGGGTGGGAGGGGTGGGAGGGAAGGCCTCCATAGGCCGAGGTAGAGAGCGGAGGTGGCAGTGAGAGTTGTAGGGGGAGGTTGGCATTGTGCCAATACTTGGAGATGTTACCTGCTCAGGGGAAGCAGGGGTAGGGGGACAGACCATAAATGCGGACATATCCAGCGACACCCACATCAATGAGGAAATAAATTTAAGAAAAGAATATCTAATAACCCAGAGGGCCTGGACTTGAATATTAAATTCTCTGATAGGCACAGTGCTGATCCCGGGTTAGTAAATGTGTCCTCAATTATGAAGGATTCCGGAAACCTCTCTTGGAAAGACTAAATGCAAGCAGCACCTGATCCCACAATATGGCTTGGTGTGAAAAAGACTATAACTGACTTCAGGATGATGCTGAGCAGTCAGTTCATTGATGACGGGTGACGATTAATATACAGGAAATGATACACTTTGCGGGGAGAAAATGAGAAAACTGACATTAGGACGTCAGCAGAAGAAAAGGAACAAATCGATAGTTATAGGGTGGTTGTGGTACGTGAGTGACCATGTTATTGGACCAATCCTCTAACCAATCAGAATTCAAATGCCACTCTCCGAACTTTCATTCAAAATTTCGGCAATGCATTGTTCTTGTTAGTAACTGTGAAAGGACGCAATCCCACCTGCTTCCCTTTAGGGAAGGAAATCTGCCATCCTGACCCGATCTGGCCTCCATGTGATTCTTGGCTGTCTTCAGATGTAGTATCAAATCGCTCACTGGGGTTCGAAAGCAAGGTACATCTCTGACATTACATTGTAAGGAATCGCATTCTCTCTCTGCTGTCTGTATCTAACCCCGTGCTGTACCTGTCCTGGGAGTGTTTGATGGGGGACAGTGTAGAGGGAGCTTTACTCTGTATCTAACCCCGTGCTGTACCTGTCCTGGGAGTGTTTGATGGGGGACAGTGTAGAGGGAGGTTTACTCTGTATCTAACCCCGTGCTGTACCTGTCCTGGGAGTGTTTGATGGGGGACAGTGTCGAGGGAGCTTTACTCTGTATTTAACCCCGTGCTGTACCTGTCCTGGGAGTGTTTGATGGGGGACAGTGTAGAGGGAGCTTTACTCTGTATCTAACCCCGTGCTGTACCTGTTCTGGGAGAGTTTGCTGGGGACAGTGTAGAGGGAGCTTTACTCTGTATCTAACCCCGTGCTGTACCTGTCCTGGGAGTGTTTGATGGGGGACAGTGTCGAGGGAGCTTTACTCTGTATTTAACCCCGTGCTGTACCTGTCCTGGGAGTGTTTGATGGGGGACAGTGTAGAGGGAGCTTTACTCTGTATCTAACCCCGTGCTGTACCTGTTCTGGGAGAGTTTGCTGGGGACAGTGTAGAGGGAGCTTTACTCTGTATCTAACCCCGTGCTGTACCTGTCCTGGGAGTGTTTGATGGGGGACAGTGTAGAGGGAGCTTTACTCTGTATCTAACCCCGTGCTGTACCTGTTCTGGGAGAGTTTGCTGGGGACAGTGTAGAGGGAGCTTTACTCTGTATCTAACCCCGTGCTGTACCTGTCCTGGGAGTGTTTGATGGGGGACAGTGTAGAATCATAGAATCATAGAATCCCTACAGTACAATTGGAGGCCATCAAGTCTGTACTAACCACAATCCCATCCAGGCCCTATTCCCTGAATCCCCCTGATACTAAGGGTCAATTTAGCACGGCCAATCAACCTAACCCGCACATCTTTGGACTGTGGGAGGAAACCGGAGCACCCGGAGGAAACCCACGCAGACACAGGGAGAAAATGCAGGCTCCACACAGACAGTGACCCAAGGCTGGCATTGAACCCAGGTCCCTGGCGCCGTGAGGCAGCAGTGCTAACCACCGTGCCACCGTGGAAGGAAATCTGCCATCCTTACCCGGTCTGGCCTACATGTGATCCTTAGCTGTCTTCAGATATTGTGTCAAATCTCTCTCTGGGATTTGAAAACAAGTGTCACTCACGCATAACTTTAATTGGTTGTTAGCGTAGTTATTAGCGCACTGCTGTGATTGTCTGAAATTTGTCACTCTTGGTGACTGTCCTGACGAGTGCAAGACACAAAACTTCGACAGTGCGTCTCTCTTTTCCGCAACACTTCACCTTAGCGATCTGAGATGGTTTTTCCGCAAGGAATTTGATTGGTGGCCGCTCGACATTGGGAGAGGACGTGTCTGGCGCAATGGATATGATTATTCCTTCATGGTCCATGGACTCTGTGGGAAATAATAGTCATGATGTGGAGATGCCAGCGTTGGACTGGGGTAAACACAGTAAGAAGTTTAACAACACCAGGTTAAAGCCCAACAGGTTTATTTGGTAGCAAAAGCCACACAAGCTTTCGGAGCTCCAAGCCCCTTCTTCAGCTCACCTGAAGAAGGGGCTTGGAGCTCCGAAAGCTTGTGTGGCTTTTGCTACCAAATAAACCTGTTGGACTTTAACCTGGTGTTGTTAAACTTCTTACTGGAAATAATAGTCCCAGGAACCTGCACAGAGTGAGGGGGCGTAATTTGTCCTGTTAGGGTCAGAAGACAAAGAGGCTTGGGAAAATAATTTGATCCCCTTGGATCTGTACGCTGGGATAGGAAGGGAAGGGATTTAATCCATTGGGATACACTGTAATCAATAAATTCAAATTTCCGTTGTAATCCCAGAAGACATTAGGCAGAATTCCCAATATTCCGGAGGAAGTGGCCCTGGAGCTGGTCTGGCCTGCCGTTTACTGACATCAGGTCAGGGCACCGCGTTTTTCCAGCATTTGGAATTTTGTGAGCAATTTTGGGCCCCGTATCTAAGGAAGGATGTGCTGGCCCTTGGAGAGGGTCCAGAGGAGGTTCACAAGAATGATCCCTGGAATGAAAAGCTTGACGTATGAGGAATGTTTGAGGACTCTGGGTGTGTACTCGATGGAGTTTAGAAGGATGAGGGGGAGGGCAGGGGGATCTCATTGAAACTTACAAAAGACTGAGAGGCCTGGATAGAGTGGACGTGGGGAAGATGTTTCCATTAGTGGGAGAGACTGGGATCCGAGGGATCAGGGTAAAGGGACCACCCTTTAGAACCGAGATGAGGAGGAATTTCTTCAGCCAGAGGGTGGTGAATCTGTGAAATTCATTGTCACCAAGGAGTCATTGAGTGTCTTTAAGACAGAGATAGATAGGTTCTTGATTAATAAGAGGATCAGGGGTTATGGGGTAAAGGTGGGAGAATGGGGTTGAGAAACTTATGAGCCATGATTGAATGGCCGAGCAGACTCGATGGGCCGGATGACCTGATTCTGTTCCTATATCTTCTGGTCTTCTGTTCCCATCTCTGGGCTATTTCAGGCTGGGGGATGGCTATCTGTCCATATGAGGCAGGGAGCCAATAAGACTCTCAAGAAGCCTATCACTGATTTGTGTTTTCCAACTGGCTTTCAGACCCTGTAGTGACCGGAATCCGGCATGGGGTGGGGGTGCCGGGAGACAGGGAGGGATAGGGGAACCGAATGCTCCAGGTAGCTTTAGACACAGGGGAGAACATGGACCCAGGTTCGATTGCCGTCTTCAATCACTGCCTGTGTGGAGTGTGCACATTCTCCCTGTGTCTACGTGGGTTTCCTCCGGGTGCTCCGGTTTCCTCACACAGCCCTGGTTAGGGTGCATTGGCCGTGCTAAATTCTCCCTCAGTGTAACCCGAACAGGTGCCGGAGTGTGGCGACTAGGGGATTTTCACAGTAACTTCATTGCAGTGTTAATGTAAGCCGACTTGCGACACTAACAAACTTTAAATGTAGGTTCCTGCCGCGGTCATTTTACAGGCGTTAAGAGAAGAATTTCTGTTCTAACCCAGGCAAATGGCAGAGGGCTGAATAGCCCCAATCTGTTCCTGTTTCTTATGGTTTCATGGTGGCCAGACCCACATCGGGGAGTGGGTGACGGACAGAGAGAGCTAACCCCTACCCTTGCTGCCACTCTCCCTCCTTGCCGACCCCTACTGCCATCAGCCTGGCCTTGAATCCAATGATGGCGCTTGTCCTTGGGTGGATCTCACCCCAGTAGTCGCCTCCCTGGTGAGTCTACTGTTCTATATGGCCGCCAGTCTCTGGGATTGGTAGCCCACTCTTGGTGGGGAGGAGCTCCGCCTATGGCGGCGGGTCCTCGATCATGTCCACAGTTGTCCTGCTGAGTGCCTGAGCGACGTTTGATTCAGGCGAAAATCAGTGAAAATCCAAAAATCAGGCGACGGCGGGGAAGGGGAGGGGGGGTGTGGCTGGGGGGGTGGGGGGTGGTGCTCCATCTGGCTCCCAAATTGACTCCATTAAATTCCATCCTCTGAGTCTATAATTCCGAATGAGTGACTTATTCAGATAAAGAAAGGTTTGTCAAGGTAGCTTACACCAATGGGAATTAATCCCATTGAAAGAGTCAGGCACCACCATTTGATAAAAAATGGTTCTCTGTCACTGTTTGATATCCTTTTGCAGAATGGGTTTAATCAGGCAAATTATACTTTTTTGTTTGCCTGATTGCTTGGTTTGGATGATGTTACCTCAGGCAACGGGAGAAACATACACATTAAAGAAAGATTTACATCCACGTAGATCCGAAAGCAACCAGTCAGGCACTTCTCGAAGCCTAGCCGCTGTCATAGAATCCCTACAGTGCAGAAGGAGGCCATTCGGCCCATCAAGGCTGCACCGACCACAATCCCACACAGGCCCCATCCCCACAACCCCATGCATTTACCCTACTAGCCCCCCTGACATTAAGATGCAATTTAGCATGGCCAATCCACCCAACCCATGTATCTTTTGTTACCAAGGGACAATTTAGCATAGCTTACCCTTGGACACTGAGGGCAATTTAGCATGGCCAATCCACCTAACCTGCATATCTTTGGACACTTAGGGGCAATTTAGCATGGCCAATCCACCTAACCCGCACATCTTTTGGACTGTGTGAGGAAACCAGAGCACCTGGAGGAAACCCACGCAGACACAGGGAGAACATGCAAACTCCACACAGACAGTGACCCAAACCAGGAATGGAACCCAGGTTCTTGGCGCTGTGAGATAGCAGTGCTAACCAGTGTGCACCATGCCACTGCCGTAAAGTAGGAAACCGGGTGGCCATCGCGTGCACAGCAAGATCTCGCAAACGGCAATGAGATGTTGGCGGAGGGGGTGAATGTTGGCTGGGACACCGTGGCAAACACCTTCTTCAAAGCAGTTGCCATGGGGTGGGGGGTGCGGGGGTGGGGGAGTGGTTTGGTTGCCATGGGGGTTGGGATCTGGGACCTCAGCTCTATGTTTCCTCTGACAGCACATCCAATAGCAGCACTCCTTCACCATGGCACTGAAGTGTTGCAACCTCTCATCGAAGGAAGCACAATTTTTTTTATTCATTCATAGGACGTGGGCATCGCTGGCTGGCCCGCATTTATTGCCCATCCTTAGTTGCTCTTGGAGGGCAGTTGAGAGTCAACCACATTGCATCTGGAGTCACATGTCGGCCAGACCAGGTAAGGATGGCAGATTTCCTTCCCTAAAGGGACATTAGTGAACCAGATGGGTTTTCCCGACAATCGACAAAGGTTTCATGGTCATCAGTAGATGCTTAATTCCAGATATTTTTTATTGAATTCAAATTCCACCAGCTGCCGTGGCGGGATTCGAACCCGGGTCCCCAGAACATTAGCTGAGTTTCTAGATTAATAGTCTAGCGATAATACCACTAGGCCATCGCATGGCATGATTTCAGCCAGGGTTCCTGCTGCTTATCTCTGGGTAAATGTACAAGGATGAGAGATGATCCTATTGGAATGCATAAGATTCTGAAGGGGGCCTTGACAGGATGGACAGGATATTTTCCTCTCATGGAGAAAATCTAGAACATAAGAACATAAGAAATAGGAGCAGGAGTAGGCCATCTATCCCCTCGAGCCTGCCCCGCCATTCAATAAGATCATGGCTGATCTGATAGTGGTTTAGTTCCACTTACCCGCCAGCTCCCCATAACCCTTAATTCCCTTATTGATCAGAAATCTATCTACCTGTGACTTAAACATATTTAACGAGGGAGCCTCCACTGCTTCAATGGGCAGAGAATTCCAGAGATTCATTACCCTCTGAGAGACGAAGTTTCTCCTCAACTCTGTCCTAAACTGACTCGCCCTTATTTTGAGGCTGTGTCCTCTAGTTCTTGTTTCCTTTCTAAGTGGAAAGAATCTCTCTGCCTCTACCCTGTCTAGCCCCTTCATTATCTTATATGTCTCTATAAGATCTCCCCTCAGCCTTCTAAACTCCAACGAGTACAGGCCCAATCTACTCAATCTCTCCTCATAAGCTAACCTCCTCATCTCCGGTATCAACCTGGCGAACCTTCTCTGTACTCCCTCCAAGGCCAATACATCCTTCCGCAAATAAGGGGACCAATATTGCACACAGTACTCCAGTTGCGGCCTCACTAGTACCTTGTACAATTGCAGCAAGACCTCCCTGCTTTTATACTCCATCCCCTTCACGATAAAGGCCAACATTCCATTTGCCTTCTTGATCACCTGCTGCACCTGCAGACTGAGTTTTTGCGATTCATGCACAAGGACCCCCAGGTCCCTCTGCACAGTAGCATTCGGTGAACATTTGTAGAACTCGGTGGCACAGTTTAAAATTAAGCGCTGGAAACCTCGCTCGCGGCTGGGATTCTCCAGTCCCACTGCAGTCAACTGGGGCTCTGGCTGAATGCCAAATTCTCCATTCTCGCTGGCACCGGGGGAGGCGGGGAGCGAATGAGATTGGATAATCCTGACCCAAGAGGTTGGAGAAATCTGCTTTGTTCTCACTGGAACGAGAAAGGTTGAGTAGGCGACCCAATAGAAGTCTACAGGATTATGAGGGGCTTGGACATTGCCACTCCTGTTTGTGAATCTGGGACGCAAGAGACAGAGGGCTTTACTCGTTGAGACAACTCATTGGCACGGAGCAAAAGGGAAGGAGGGATTGGCAGAGAGATAATTAAGACAAATTAATATGTTTCTCCCGGGGTTGTGACAGCAAAGCAGAGCTTCCGCGCTAGACACGGAGCGATGGCAAGAGGTTCACTCTCAAATTCCCCAGGGCCTACTGGGGTGGGGATGATGCAATAATTGCAGGGCGGAGGGTGGGGGGGGGAGGGGTTTCCTGGGAATGAACCAATAATTACAGTGGAGGGGGGGTCATAGGAATGAGCCAATAATTACAGCAGCGGCAGGGGGTCCTTGGAATTGACCAATAATTACGGTTGGGGGGGAGGGATTCTAGGAATTAGCCAATAATTACAGAGAAGTCCTAAAAATGAGCAAATAATTACAGGGAGTGAGTATGAAGAAAATCACTAATTTAATTCGAGTGTCATTGAAGAGGCAAAAATATATATCGCTGAAAAGAGACGGGTTGCTGAAGTTTTTCATCTTGCACTCATCAGGACAAACTCCAGAATGCCAAATTTCAAACAATCACTTGTACCACAGGAGGAAGGATGCTGATTGGCTCTTAGGTTGACTCTGATTGGCTGAGGTGTCGTGACGAAGAAAACAGCTGGGAACTATAGGCTCCCCAAGCTCCCCTGGGTATTTCAAACAAAGGTGCAAGCTTTGGACATGTCCCTTTTGTTTGCAGAAAATGGGTCCCTGCGCCTGAACACGTGTCACTTCGAGCAAGTGCAAATGAACTGCATTACGAGAAGGGCTGATTATCTTAAATTGGCTTTTGGCGTAGCCGTTAGCACACTCAGGAGTGTTCAGTAAGTGCTGCCCAATCACAGAATCACATCTAACACTAGTTGGAGTATTCCAGTTGTGCATTGGTAACATTCAATGTGTGACTGGGAGGGAAGGGTGGTGTGTGTGTGTGGGTGAGGCACCCATGGGTGCTGCTATCCATGGGCATCTCCCGCTCCGACTGACTCGGCATGCTTACGATTGGTGCCCTGCGCGCGGGTCCTCTTGTCTAGAGACCTGGAGAAGCTCAAACAGCTGGTGCGTTGCTGGATGAATTGGCGCCACTGCACACATTAAACAGAAGTTGCCCGGGGAGATTACCAGCTGATTCCTGATGGCGTTTCCCGCTTACAGCAACCTCCATCTAACCGACTAACGTTGCTAAGCAACAGTCCTAACAAAGATTTGCGGAATGCCAGTCTTCATAAACATATTTCATCGTTGAATGATTTTTTTTTCTCTGTCTTAACATTTCTCTCAAATGGCCCGACACACTCGCTTTCCCATGAAGCAGTTCTCGTCACCCCCACCACCTCCCCCCATGCGCTTTGCAATCAATGCGGTACTTCCAAAACTGATACTCTGGGGACCCGGGTTCGAATCCCACCACGGCAGATGGTGGAATTTGAATTCAATAAAAAATATCTGCCGACAACACTATCTAATCCACCTAACCTACACATCTTGGGAAACAAAGGGGCAATTTAGCATGGCCAATCCACCTAACCTGCACATCTTTGGACACGACGGGGCAATTTAGCATGGCCAATCCACCTAACCTGCACATCTTTGGACACGACGGGGCAATTTAGCATGGCCAATCCACCTAACCTACATATCTTTGGATACTAAGGGACAATTTAGCATGGCCAATCCACCTAACCCGCACATCTTTGGACATTAAGGGACAATTTAGCATAGCCAATCCACCTAACCCGCACACCTTTGGATACTAAAGGACAATTTAGCATGGCCAATCCACCTAACCCGCACATCTTTAGATACTAAGGGATAAGTTAGCATGGCCAATCCATCTAACCCGCACATCTTTGGACACTAAGGGGGCAATTTAGCATGGCCAATCCATCTAACCCGCACACCTTTGGATACTAAAGGGCAATTTAGCATGGCCAATCCACCTAACCCACACATTCTTTAGATACTAAGGGATAATTTAGCATGGCCAATCCATCTAACCCGCACATCTTTGGACACTAAGGGGCAATTTAGCATGGCCAATCCACCTAACCTCCACATCTCTGGACTCTAATGCGTAATTTGGTATGATGCGAAGATGCTGGCCTTGGACACAGTAAGAAGTCTCACAACACCAGGTTAAAGTCCAACAGGTTTATTTGGTAGCACGAGCTTTCGGAGCGCTGCCCCTTCATCAGATGAGTTCAAGGGCAATGAAAAAAATCTGGAATTAAGAATCTACTGATGATCCATTGTCGATTGTCGGAAAAGCCCATCTGGTTCACTCACCTGATGAAGGGGCAGCGCTCTGAAAGCTCGTGCTACCAGATAAACCTGTTGGACTTTAACTTGGTGTTGTAATTTAGTATGGCCAATCCATCTAACATGCACATCTTTGGAGGGGCAAGGCAGCATGGCCAAAGGCGGAGGCGATGGCCTAGTGATGTTATCACTAAACTACTAATCCAGAAACTCAGCTAATGTTCTGGGGACGCGGATTCAAATCCCGCTACGGTAGATAGTGGAATTTGAATTCAATAAAAAAACATCTGGAATTAAGAGTCTACTGATGACCCATTGTTGGAAAAACCCATCTGGTAAACTAATTATTTTTTAATTAATTTAAATGAGATTTATTAAAAAAAACTAATTATTTCACTAATTTAGGGAAGGAAATCTGCCGTCCTTACCCGGTCTGGCCTACATGTGACTCCATATCCACAGCAATGTGGTTGACTCTCAACTGCCCTCCAAGGGCAACAAATGATGGGCAATAAATGCTGGCCAACCAGCGACACCCGTGTCCCAAGAATGAATTTTTAAAAAGCACCACCGTAATGCAGGGAACATGGCAGCCGCATTGTGCACAGCAAGATCCCACAAACAGCGACGTGATCGACATGTTCTCGTGATGGTTCTGTTTGAGGGGTGAATGTTAGTCCAGGACAGTGGGGAGAATCTCCCCTCCTCTTCCTTGGGCCTCTGCAGCCACTGCCATTCTGCCCCCACCCTCCGGATTTCCATCGCCCCCAGTCCCCCCAGCCCCCCGCCCCCCTCCCCACCTCCAACTGCCTGAGCGCCAAATTCTGGAATTTCGTGCCCAACCTCCTCCCTCCACCCTGAAGGCCTTCCTCCTTCAAGCCTACCTCTGGTCACTTGGCTTAATGCCACCTTACTTGGCTCATCAGTGTCAGATTTGAGCTCCAGGGCACCCCTGTCAGAGCACCATGGGTATTCCCACTATGTTCAAGGTGCTACATCAGTGCACTGTTTGTTTTGAGTTGTTACTGTCACATGTATCGGAATGCAGTGAAAGGTATTGTTTCTTGCGCGCTATGCAAAGCATACCGTTCATCGAGTACACCAGGGAGAAGGGAAGGAGAGGGTGCAGAATGTAATGTTACAGTCATAGCTAGGGTGTAGAGAAAGATCAACTTAGTGCGAGGTAGGTCCATTCAAAGGTCTGACAGCAGCAGGGAAGAAGCTGTTCTTGAGTCGGTTGGTACGTGACCTCAGACTTTTGTATCTTTTTCCCAACGGAAGAAGATGGAAGAGAGAATGTCCGGGGTGCGTGGGGGTCCTTGATTATGCTGGCTGCTTTGCCGAGGCAGCGGGAAGTGTAGGCAGAGTCAATGGATGGGAGGCTGGTTTGCGTGATGGATTGGGCTACATTCACGACCTTTTGTAGTTTCTTGTGGTCTTGGGCAGAGCAGGAGCCATACCAAGCTGTGATACAACCAGAAAGAATGCTTTCTATGGTGCACCTGTAAAAGTTGGTGAGAATCCAGGGTGTAGAGAAAGATCAGCTGAATACAAGGTAGGTCCACCCTCTGGGTGAAGAAATTTCTCCTCATCTCAGTTCTAAAAGGTTTACCCCTTAAAGGTGAAAGTTAAAGTTTATTTATTCGTGTCACAAGTAGGCTTACATTAACACTGCAATGAAGTTACTGTGAAAATCCCCTAGTCGCCACACTCCGGCGCCTGTTCGGGTACACTGAGGGAGAATTTAGCACCTAACCAGCACGTCTTTCAGACTGTGGGAGGAAACCGGAACACCCGGAGGAAACCCACACAGACACGGGGAGAATGTGCAGACTCCACACAGACAGTGACCCAAGCAGGAAATAGAACCCGGGTCGCTGGCGCTGTGAGCAGCACTGTTAACTACTGTGCCACCATGATGCGATATCTTCGGCGTATAAGGTTGGTCCATTCAAAAGTCTGATGGCAGCAGGGAAGAAACTATTTTTTGATTTGATTTGATTTATTATTGTCACATGTATTAACATACGGTGAAAAGTATTGTTTCTTGCGCGCTGTACAGACAAAGCATACCGTTCATAGAGAAGGAAAGGAGAGACTGCAGAATGTAGTGTTACAGTCATAGCTCGGGTGTAAAGAAAGATCATCTTAATATAGGGTAGGTCCATTCAAAGTCTGATGGCAGCAGGGACAAAGCTGTTCTTGAGTCGGTTGGTACGTGACCTCAGACTTTTGTATCTTCTTTCCCGACGGAAGAAGGTGGAAGAGAGAATGTCCGGGGTGCGTGGGGCTCCTTGATTACGCTGGCTGCTTTGCCGAGGCAGCGGGAAGTGTAGACAGAGTCAGTGGACGGGAGGTTAGTTTGCGTGATGGGACTGGGCTGCATTCACGACCCTGCGGTCGTGGGTCGGTTGGAGGGGGCGAGAGGTGGTGGGGGTGGAGGGAATGGGGGGTGGGGGTGGAGGGAATGGGGGGGGGGCGGTTAACGTATCGGGCAGGGGGAGAAAATACCCTCAGCTCTTTTTCGGAGCGGTGGGGCGCACGTCCACTCCAGAGTGGTGGGGGGTCGCGGGGGGAGAGAGCTTGGGCTTAAACAGAAAGGTTCTTTCAGAAAGACGGCACACTGACAGTGCGGCACTCCTTCAGCATGGCACTGTGGGGGGGGGGGGGGGGGGAATGCCTAGGTAACGGCGCCCTCCCCCACCTCCCCCAGCCCTCGATCGGAGATCAAGAGGGGGAACTGGGAGGGGGGGGAGAACAGAGGAGGTGGTGGTTGCGCAGACCTCTTTTCAGGAACTGAGGGAATAATTCCTCCTCTGCACCTATGGCCAGCTTTAAAAATAGATTGCGCTGTGTTGTAAATACTCCCTGCTCCGCTGAGCTGGGGCACATTGGCTGAGCCAAGAAGAAAAGAGCTTAAGGTGTCTGTATAGAGAGGGGGGAGGATCCTCGGGAAATTGAACAGAATCCGAGCATACACTGCGACCAACAGAATCACCCTGCTCGAGTGACTTAAGCCGAAATGGGTTTCTTTTTTTTGAAGAACTGTTCTCTGACGATTGAGGGACATCTGAGCTTAAAGATACTTAAAAGAGAGAGAGAGAGAAAGGCAGCAGCATCATTAAGAGAAATTAGATACTTGCTGCTTCGCTGCTCTGCTGGAAAACAGCTCTCAGTTAAGATTCTGCCCGAGTACGCAATCATTCGGACTGGGAGGCTGCGGGAGATCCTTTAATTGGAAATAAAAACGTCTCCCAGATAAATCACCGTGACGACGTAGGGGCGGGGAGCGAGAGAGAGGGAATAAAGGAATGCTACAGTGCAGCCAGCACCTTTCCCCCAAGCGTATTATAGACTATTAAGCACTTCCACACACACACACACACACGGTGGTTAGCGCCGCTGCCTCACAGCGCCAGGGACCCGGGTTCGATTCCCGGCTTGGGTCACTGTCTGTGCAGAGTCTGCACGTTCTCCCCGTGTCTGCGTGGGTTTCCTCCCACAGTCCCAAAGATGTGCTAGTCAGGTGGATTGGCCGTGCTAGATTCTCCCAATGGACCCGAACAGAATGTGGCGACCAGGGGATTTTCACAGTAATTTCATTGCAGTGTTAATGTAAGCCGACTTGTGACACTCATAAATAAACTAACTTTTTTTAAAAAAAACCTCCTCAAGTGCGGTCACTTTGTGCAGGATACCCAGCGGCCAATTTGTGCACAGCAAGATCCCACAGACAGCGCTGTGTTAATCTGATCATCTTTGCCAGCGATGCCAGTTAGAACATAGAACATAGAAAGCCACAGCACAAACAGGCCCTTCGGCCCACAAGTTGCGCTGATCATATCCCTACCTCTAGGCCTATCTATAGCCCTCAATCCCATTAAATCCCATGTACTCATCCAGAAGTCTCTTAAAAGACCCCAACGAGTTTGCCTCCACCACCACCGACGTCAGCCGATTCCACTCACCCACCACCCTCTGAGTGAAAAACTTACCCCTGACATCTCCTCTGTACCTACCCCCCAGCACCTTAAACCTGTGTCCTCTCGTAGCAACCATTTCAGCCCTTGGAAATAGCCTCTGAGAGTCTACCCTATCCAGACCTCTCAACATCTTGTAAACCTCTATCAGGTCACCTCTCATCCTTCGTCTCTCCAGGGAGAAGAGACCAAGCTCCCTCAAACTATCCTCATAAGGCATGCCCCCCAATCCAGGCAACATCCTTGTAAATCTCCTCTGCACCCTTTCAATGGCTTCAACATCTTTCCTGTAATGAGGTTACCAGAACTGCGCGCAGTACTCCAAGTGGGGTCTAACCAGGGTCCTATAAAGCTGCAGCATTATCTCCCGACTCCTAAACTCAATCCCTCGATTAATGAAGGCTAGTACGCCGTACGCCTTCTTGACCGCATCCTCCACCTGCGAGGCCGATTTAAGAGTCCTATGGACCCGGACCCCAAGGTCCTTCTGATCCTCTACACTGCTAAGAATGGTACCCTTCATATTATACTGCTGCTTCATCCCATTGGATCTGCCAAAATGGATCACTACACACTTATCCGGGTTGAAGTCCATCTGCCACTTCTCCGCCCAGTCTTGCATTCTATCTATGTCTCGCTGCAACTTCTGACATCCCTCCAAACTATCCACAACACCACCTACCTTGGTGTCGTCAGTAAACTTACCAACCCATCCCTCCACTTCCTCATCCAGGTCATTTATGAAAATGACAAACAGCAAGGGTCCCAGAACAGATCCCTGGGGCACTCCACTGGTCACTGACTTCCATGCAGAGAAAGACCCCTCCACAGCCACTCTCTGCCTTCTGCAGGCAAGCCAGTTCTGGATCCACAAGGCAACAGCCCCTTGGATCCCATGCCCTCTCACTTTCTCAAGAAGTCTTGCATGGGGGACCTTATCGAACGCCTTGCTGAAGTCCATATAGACCACATCCACCGCTCTTCCTTCGTCAATGTGTTTGGTCACATTTTCAAAGAACTCAACCAGGCTCGTAAGGCACGACCTGCCCTTGACAAAGCCGTGCTGACTACTTTTGATCATACTAAACTTCTCTAGATGATCATAAATCCTGTCTCTCAGGATCCTCTCCATCAACTTACCAACCACTGAGGTTAGACTCACCGGTCGGTAATTTCCCGGGCTGTCCCTGTTCCCTTTCTTGAATATAGGGACCACATCTGCAATCCTCCAATCCTCCGGAACCTCTCCCATCTCCATCGACGATGCAAAGATCATCGCCAAAGGCTCCGCAATCTCCTCCCTCGCCTCCCACAGTAACCTGGGGTACATCCCATCCGGTCCCGGCGACTTACCAACCTTGATGCCATTCAATAGTTCCAACACATCCTCTTTCTTTATGTCCACATGCTCGATCCTTTCTGTCCACCGCAAACCAGCAGTACAACCACCCAGATCCCTTTCCACCGTGAATACCGAGGTAAAGTATTCATTAAGCACCTCCGCCATTTCTAACGGTTCCGCACAAACTTTTCCCCCTTCATCTTTTAAGGGTCCTATGCCTTCACATCTCATCCTTTTACTCTTGACATATTTGTAGAAAGCCTTGGGATTCTCCTTAATCTTACCCGCCAAGGTCTTCTCATGACCCCTTCTCGCTCTCCTAATTTCCTTCTTAAGCTGGCCAGGACACCAGGGTGTGGGCAAGGATTCTTCTTCTGAACCGTGAAGAGTCATTTTTTTTCTTTATTCCTTCAGGGGATGTGGGCGTCGCTGGCTGGGCCTGCGTTTGTTGCCATCACTAATTGCCCTTTGAACTGAGTGTCTCGCTCGGCCATTTCAGAGGGGCATTTAAGCGTTAACCACATTGCTGTGGGTCTGGAATCACATATAGGCCAGACCGGGTAAGGACGGCAGATTTCCTTCCCTGAAGGGACATTAGTGACCCAGATGGGTTTTTCCGACAATCGACAATGGTTTCATGGTCATCTACTTCTAAATTTTTTTATTGAATTCAAATTCAGCTCCGCCCCCCTCATTCCCTCCACCCCCACCACCATCCGCCGTGGTGGGATTCGAACCCGGGTCCCCAGAGCATCACCCTGGGTCTCTGCATTACAAGTCCAGCAACAATACCACTGTACCACCTCCTCCCCTCATTGAGATATACAGCACAGAAACAGGCCCTTCGGCCCAACTCGTTCACAGAATCATAGAATCATAGAAACCCTACAGTGCAGAAGGAGGCCATTCGGCCCATCGAGTCTGCACCGACCACAATCCCACCCAGGCCCTACCCCCGCTAATCCCTCTAACCTACACATCTCAGGATTCTAAGGGGCAATTTTTAACCTGGCCAATCAACCTAACCAGCACATCTTTGGACTGTGGGAGGAAACCGGAGCACCCGGAGGAAACCCACGCAGACACGAGGAGAATATGCAAACTCCACACAGACAGTGACCCGAGCCGGGAATCGAACCCGGGACCCTGGAGCTGTGAAGCAGCAGTGCTAACCACTGTGCTACCGTGCCGCCCCTGGGAGAGTCCCCCTCCCCACCCCATACCGACCAGGTTTCCGAAACTGAACTAGCCCCATTTGCCTGCGTTTGGCCCATATCCCTCTAAACCTTTCCCTCCATGTTCCTGTCCAAATGTCTTTTAAATGTTGTTATTGTACCCGCCTCTACCACCTCCTCTGCCAGCTCATTCCAAACCCTCTGTGTGAAAAAGTTGCCCCTCAGGTCCCTTTTAAATCTTTCCCCTCTCACCTTAAACTTCTGCCCTCCAGTTTTGGACTCCCCTACCGAGGGAAAAGACCTTGGCTATTCGCTTTATCTACGCTCCTCATGATTTTATAAACCTCTATAAGGTCACCCCTCATCCTCCTATGCTGCAGGGATAAAAGTCTATCCAACCTCTCCTTATGATTCAAACCTCCCAGTCCCGGTAACATCCTTGTAAATCCTTTTTTGCATCCTTTCCAGTTTAATAACATCCTTCCTGCAGCAAGGCGACCAGGATTGTACGCAGTACTCCAAATGTGGCCTGACCAATGCCTTGTTCAGTTGTAACATAAAACCCCAACTCCTTTTTTAACTTTATGAAGTAGGCTGACGTTAACACTGCAATGAAGTTACTGTGAAAGTCCCCTAGTTGCCACACTCCGGCGCCTGTTCGGGTAACACTGAGGGAGAATTTAGCACGGCCAATGCACCCTAACCAGCACATCTTTCAGACTGTGGGAGGAAACCGGAGCACCCGGAGGAAATCCACGCAGACACGGGGAGAACGTGCAGACTCCACACAGACAGTGACCCGAGCCGGGAATCGAACCCGGGTCCCTGGTGCTGTGAGGCAGCAGTGCTAACCACTGTGCCAGCCAATGATAATCGTGGTTCAATAATAAAGCTCAGCATTCCGATTCCTTTCTTGACTACATCTCCATAATGGGTGGGGAATTGGGGATTTGATAGAGATGTTCAAAATTGTGAGCGATCTGCTTGATATGGGATGACCCTGATTCAAAACGTTGGCTCGATTCTCTCTCCACAGATGCTGTCAGACCTGCTGACATTTTCCAGCACTTTCTGTACTTGTGCACAGCAAGATCCCACAGACGGCACTGTGATAATCTGATCTTCCTTGACAGGGATGTCCATTGGGCAATTAATGTTGGCCAGGACTACCGGGGTTGGGGGCTGGGGGAGGGGCGGACTGGTGTGGGGGGGTTAGTGCAGGGGTGAGGTGGTTGGTGCAGGGGGCAGGGGTTGGTGCAGGGGGGTGGGGAGGGGGACTCTCCCAGGGTACTTTTTCCTGAATCCTGCCAGTGGAATCCTTTACCCCCACCCCAAGAGGGCCTTGGTATGAGGTCTTGCCCGATAGACGGCTCCACTGACAACTCAGCTGTCCGCCGGTATGGCGCTCGGAGTGGGGACTGGATTCTGTGGTCAGTTTAGGTTGAAACCATGCCCTGCAGACCCCAACAGAGACCCACCTGAAATTTATCCAAAATTTCTGACAGGGTACTAGGCCACATGTGTCCCTGAGAAACAGGGAGGGAAGGGGTTAATGACTTTCTATGTCCCGTTGGCTGTTCTGCATATCTGGATTCATAGAATCCCTACAGTGCAGAAGGAGGCCATTTGGCCCATCAAGCCTGCACCGACAATGATCCAGGCCCTATTCCCGTAACTCCATGTATTTACCCTGCTAGTCCCCTGACATTAATGGAAAATTTAGCATGGCCAATCATAGAAACCTTACAGTATAGAAGGAGGCCATTCAGCCCATCAATCTGCACCAACAACAATCCCACCCAGGCCCTATCCCCGTCACCCCACATATTTACCCCGCTAATCCCTCTAACCTATGCATCCCGGGACACTAAGGGGCAATTTAACATGGCCAATCCACCTAACCTGCACATCTTTGGACTCTGGAAGGAAACTGGAGCACCCGGAGGAAACCCACGCAGACACGGGGAGAACGTGCAAACTCCAGTCAGTCACCCAAGGCCAGAATTGAACCCAGGTCCCTGGCGCTGTGAGGCAGCAGTGCCAACCACTGTGCCACCATGCTGCCCTTGATGGGTATATGATGGGGATGGGGATATAAGGGTCATGGCACAACGTCTCAGGTCTTTCAATGCCTGAAGGACTAGGCAGGAAGTATGGGCTGGCTATTTGACTTGGGAAGCATCACAGAAGAACATAATCTTGCCTGGTTCAACTCACATTCTTGCCAATACAAGCACAACCTACGATCAGAAGAAATATAGGAAGGGGTAACAAGGTCAGCCCTTCAACATTGCACCTCATTCAATCGGAATACGGCTGATTTGATCCTGGCACCCACTCAGGTTTCCTGCCTGTCCCTGTCCCCCCTCTCCCTCGCTGGCCAACACCGTAACATCTCTCAGCCAAAAGTACCTTGGCATCCATTACGTTTGTTTAGACGGTTGCACCCCAGGGAACACACTATTTGATTGACTTCCAGGCTGTCTGATTTCTGCTGTCAATTTCACAATGCTCATTTACACAAGGTTAAGTGGTTTCAAGGGTTTGTGGATTTTGTTGGCGATACTTCAAAGGTTCTGTATGGTTGACACTTTTGTGGTGAAATGACTATTTTTCAACATAGAAAGTTATGAATGAATTACTTTTTAAAAGGGTTTTCTTGCGACCCTCCCTACGGATGATATTGATTCTAAACAGCGTATCGTGGGTCAATGGACAAGGAAGTTTGGCATAGGGGGCATGAGAGACTATGGGGGTGGGGAAAGGGCAGAGTTTGGCATGGTGAGCATGAGGCCCATCGATGATAGGTGGAAGGACAGAGAGTGGCATTGGGGGAATAAGGGGCATGGCGGGAATGAGGACCATCACGGTAGGGTGTAAGGAAGGAGTTTGCCATAGGGGGAATGAGAAGCTATAGGGGTTAAAGTTTAAGTTTATTTATTCGTGTCACAAGTAGGCTTACATTAACATTGCAATGAAGTTACTGTAAAAATCCCCTTGCTTTCTCCCACAGGGAGTGGGGAGAATGTGGGACTCACTCCCGCGGTGAGTGGGGAGAATGTGTGACTCGCTCCCAAGGGGAGTGGGGAGAATGTGAGACTCGCTCCCAAGGGGAGTGGGGAGAATGTGAGACTCGCTCCCACAGGGAGTGGGGAGAATGTGGGACTCGCTCCCAAGGGGAGTGGGGAGAATGTGAGACTCGCTCCCACAGGGAGTGGGGGAGAATGTGGGACTCGCTCCCAAGGGGAGTGGGGAGAATGTGGGACTCGCTCCCAAGGGGAGTGGGGAGAATGTGGGACTCGCTCCCAAGGGGAGTGGGGGAGAATGTGAGACTCACTCCCGCAGGGAGTGGGGAGAATGTCGGACTCGCTCCCACAGGGAATAGGGAGAATGTGAGACTCACTCCCACAGGGAGTGGGGAGAATGTGGGACTCGCTTCCACAGGGAGTGGGGAGAATATGGGACTCGTTCCCACAGGGAGTGGGGAGAATGTGAGACTCGCTCCCACAGGGAGTGGGGAGAATGTGGGACTCGTTCCCACAGGGAGTGGGGGAGAATGTGAGACTCGCTCCCACAGGGAGTGGGGAGAATGTGGGACTCGCTCCCACAGGGAGTGGGGAGAATGTGGGACTCGTTCCCACAGGGAGTGGGGAGAATGTGGGACTCGCTCCCACAGGGAGTGGGGGAGAATGTGGGACTCGTTCCCACAGGGAGTGGGGAGAATGTGGGACTCGCTCCCACAGGGAGTGGGGAGAATGTGGGACTCGCCCCCACTGGGTGTGGGGAGAATGTGGGACTCGCTCCCACTGGGTGTGGGGAGAATGTGGGACTCGTTCCCACTGGGTGTGGGGAGAATGTGGGACTCGTTCCCACAGGGAGTGGCGAGAATGTTGAACTCACTCCCTAGGGGAGTGGGGAGAATGTGGGATTTGCTCCCTTGGAGAGTGGGGAGAATGTGGGACTCGCTCCCTCAGGAAATGGGGAGAATGTAGAACTTGCTCCCACTGGGAGTGAGGATGGGACTCGCTCCCACAGGGAGTGGCGAGAATGTTGAACTCGCTCCCACAGGGAGTGGGGGGAATGTGGGACTCGCTCCCAAGGGGAGTGGGGAGAATGTGGGACTCACTCTCACAAGGAGTGGGGAGAGTGTGGAACTCGCTCCTACATGGAGTGGGGAAAATGTGGATCTCGCTCCCACAGGGAGTGGGGAGAGTGTGGAACCCGCTCCCACATGGAGTGGGGAAAATGTGGAACTCGCTCCCACAGGGAGTGGAGCGGATGTGGGACTCGCTCCCACAGGAAGTGGGGAGAATGTGGGACTTGTTCCCATAGGGAGTGGGGAGAATTCATAGAATTCATAGAAACCCTACAGTGCAGAAAGAGGCCATTTGGCCCATCGAGTCTGCACCGACCACAATCCCACCCAGGCCCTACCCCCATATCCCTACATATTTACCCACTAATCCCTCTAACCTACACATCATCTCAGGACTCTAAGGGGCAATTTTTAGCATGGCCAATCAACCTAACCTGCACATCTTTGGACTGTGGGAGGAAACCGGAGCACCCGGAGGAAACCCACGCAGACACGAGGAGAATGTGCAGACTCCACACAGACAGTGACCCAAGCCGGGAATCGAACCCAGGTCCCTGGAGCTGTGAAGCAGCAGTGCTAACCACTGTGCTACCGTGCCGCCCCCATGTGGGACTCACTCCCATGGGGAGTGGGAAGAATGTGGGACTCGCTCCCATGGGGAGTCGTCGAAGCGAGTAGCTTAGCTGTGTTTAATGGAAGCTGGAAAACAGGAAGGAGAAAGGAATGGACAGGAATTACGCTGGATTGGGACAATAGAGATGGGTGGAGGCTTGTAGGAATACATGGATAATTTGGGCCGAATGGCCTGTGTCTGTACTGTAAATTCAATAAAATTCTGCGCATTCCCATGTTATATTGGAACAGGAGGCAATCGATGTGGGGAAAGGGTGAATGGGAGAGAGTGAAAGGATTAATTATTCTATAGAGGGATACGGATAAGGGAGCGGGGAGAGATGAAACTGCTTCTCATTCGGTTTTCACCATATCTCTCGGGCGAATTGCCATCCCAGTGCGTCAGGGTCTCGAGAATGTTCGTTATTCATATTGACGGAGGAGTTTTTCCTTCATTCCAAGAGGAAATAAATTAAAATGAGATTAAAGATTCATTAATTTAAATGAATGCGCTTGAAACTCTTGACGCAGAGAGAATGGATTAATCACAAAAAAACTGTCCTCGCCACAGAGTTAAACAAAGGGTTAATAGTGCGCGCGTGAGGAGAATTAGGGGAAAAGTTAATGTGTAAACAGCATGAAGTGAGAGGGTTGCAGGGAAACAATGCAGGAAAGGAATTAAGATGGAGAAGCTGACAGGGAGACAGAGAGAGGAGGAGGGGATGGGAAAGTCTGGGGGGGGGCTGGGATTTTCCAGCCACGCCCACCCCAAAACTGGAAAAACCCATCTGAGGTCAATGGACCCCTCCTTGCCCACTACGATTCCCATGACAGGCGGGACAGGAAAATTCCCCCCAGAGTGTGAGAGAAAGAGGAGGGGAAAGTTAAGGATGTGAGAGGGAAGATAGATAGATAGAGGGATAGAAAGAGAGAGAGAGCAGGAGAGGAGAGATAAAGCAGAGAGTGAGGGAAAGAAGGGAGAGAAAAGGCAATGTGGGAAAGGGAGAGAAGGCGGGGAAGACAGAGAGGGGGAGAGGAAAAATAAAAGGACAGAGAGGGGAAGAGTGTGTGTGAGAGAGAGAAAGAGAGAGGGAAAGGAGGAAAGACAGAGAGAGGAGGGAAAGGCAGAGTGGGAGAGAGAGAAAAAGGGGGAAAAAGAGAGAGGAGGGAAGACAGACAGAGAGAGACGAGGGAAGGGAGAGAGGAGGGGGAGAAGCAGAGAGGGAGCGAAGATAGAGAGAGTGTGAGGACAGGAAAGCAAAGATGAAGCAGAGGAAGATTCGGAGCAGGTGTAGGCCATTCAGCCCCTCATCCTGATCCTCACTCGGATGCAGTCACAGCCAATGCCAGGCACAATTTCCCCGTTCACATTGAGGCTTGGAGTTTGCCTTTTGCCCACGCTCTCCCAGGGTTCACCTGTACGTAGCCGGGGAGGGGGTGGGTGGGGGCGATGTGGGTCCCCGTGGGTAGCTAATTACACTCAGCGCACCCGCTGTGATTCCTGGCCCTTGATGCTGAATCTACCTTTCACCGTCCCACATCAAGGCTGTGTGTAGGTGGGCGCAGTTATATTTGGGAGCAGAGTGTTGTGTGATAATGAGGGAAGCAATGAGAAGGAACGCATTCTCCTTTCTCTTTGTGTGCGCCGTTCATTACCAAATGCATTTTCCTTTCGCAGGCCGGGCTCGCTTCACCATGACCAACAACTGCCTTCCAGCATCTTGAACGTTCTTCCCCGGGACCGGGATTTAATGGCCATCTCGCTCTGAGGAATCGTCACCGTGTTTCGCCCGAGTGGGGCCGGGGCGGGATTCGGTTCCGCCATTTTGAACTCCGACAGTCCAAGAGGCCTTCCAAGCCCCCTCAGTGAGAGGGGGGGGGAACGCGGACCGCGAGAGATGGACCTCTGCCGGGCCTGTGCTGAGGTAAAGCGGGCCAGGGGGGAGGTAACCGGGGAGTCCCGGTCTCCGCAATAAAGCCTCACCGTCCACCAAGACACGGGAAGACCCCGCGACCTCTGATCCAGGAAGTAGTAAGGGTCGGCTGCTTCCCCCACCCCCCCCTCAGCCCAGCGGTGAAGCAGGAAGTTGAGGCTTGTTTCCCCACCCCCGGCAACCAAGGCCTCAATTCAGACCATGCACAACTGGGGCCTGTATTTTGAACGATTTCAGACAATTTGTTCTTCCTCGCCACTGAGAATGGAGTTGGCTTTCCTCGCACTGTGACCCACGGACTTCACTTGAGGATTGAAATATTCAAGAAGCTTCCACCCCCCACCTCCCCTTGCACCCCCCCCCCCCCCCCCCCCCCCCCCACCACCACCCCACCACTACTCAGTCAAACCCCTTTCCAAGAAGGGCCATAGATTGTTCTAGATTTCCCCTCCCACAGGATCTGGGAGAGTTACCCAGCTGAAACCCGACTCAAGATCTTCCCCACCCGACCGACCAACTCCCCATCGCTCAGGGCGCCGCCATCCAGGTCGGGAAGTTAGGGGCGTGGTTTCTTTTTGTCGTTTATTTATTTCCCCCCTCCTCCCCTTCTTCCTCGCGCCGAAGGCAATGCTGTGGCGAGATGTCGGGCGACGGGGAGGAAGAGCTTTGCCGTAGCGCCTTGGCGTTGGTCAGCGAGCTGTGCCTCAGTGTCCGGGAGAATCGCATCAAGGAGAAATGCATCGAGTTCTCTTACCTCATGCGTGACCGGGACCGCACACGCCACATCGAGACAGGTAACCAACGGGGTTGGTGGCGGGGGGGGGGGGGGGGGGGGGGGGGGGGCGTGGGGAGGGCTCTTCCGGTCTCCAACCAGATGGAATCGCGAATCCGACAGCCCAAAAGGAGGCCATTTGGCCCATTGTGACTGTACTAACTTAGTTCCACTCCCCACAACCCACATTTGTTGCCCGTCCCTAATTGCCCCTTTGGAGTGTCTCGCTCGGCCATTTCAGAGGGCAGTTGAGAGTCAACCACATTGCTGTGGCTCTGGAGTCACACGTAGGCCAGACCAGGGTAAGGACGGCGGATTTCCTTCCCTCAGGGGCATGACTGAACCAGATGGGTTTTTTACGACAATCGACAATGGTTTCACGGTCATCACAGTGGTTTAGCACTGCTGCCTCTCGGCGTCAGGGATCCGGGTTCGATTCCCGGCTCGGGTCACTGTCTGTGCGGAGTCTGCACGTTATCCCCGTGTCTGCATGGGTTTCCTCCGGGTGCTCCGGTTTCCTCCCACACTCCGAAATACGTGCTGGTTAGGGTGCATTGGTTAAATTCTCCCGCCAGTGTACCCGAACAGGCACGGGAATGTGGCGGGTAGGGGGATTTTCACAGTAACTTATTGCGGTGTTAATGTAAGCCTTGCTTGTGACTAATAAATTAATTAATTAATCCCACTCTACACAATCTGGAATATTGTCCCCATTTTGGTCTGTACATACTCGTTTTATCCTTTCCTGGGATGTGGGCATCGCTGGTTGGCCAGTAATTATTGCCCATCCCTAATTGCCCTTGGGGTGTCCCGCTCGGCCATTTCACAGGGCAGTTAAGAGTCAACCACATTGCTGTGGGACTGGAGTCACATGTAGGCCAGACCGGGTAAAGTTGGCAGATTTCCTTCCCTAAAGGGAACCAGTTGGGTTTGGTGAAAGTTGTCATGGTTACCATCATTGAGAAAAGCTTTCAATTCCAAATTTTATTCATTAATTGCACTGGAATCCCTCTGGCTGCTGTGGTTTGCTAATGCTTTAGGTGTATATAATATAATATTTATATATACGTGCATACATATATATACATGGGTGTGTATGTATATCTTTGTGCATATGTGTCATATATACGGTGGCACAGTGGTTAGCACTACTGTCTCACAGCGCCAGGGACCCAGGTTTGATTCTAGGCTTGGGTCACTGTCTGTGTGGAGTCTGCACATTCTCCCCATGTCTGGGTGGGTTTCCTCCGTGTGCTCCGGTTTCCCCCCACAGTCCAAAAATGTGTGGGTTAGGTGGGTTGGCCATGCTAAATTGTCCCTTTGGGCTAGGGTAAATGCACGGGGTGATGGGAAGAGGGCCTGGGTGGAATTGTGGCCGGTGCAGACTCGATGGGCCGAAAATATATACATTGTTAGTTTCATATATATTTTTTATTTATTCATCCATGCGACATGGGCGTCATTGGCTGGGCCAGCATTTATTGCCCATCCCTAGTTGCCCGAGGGTAGTTAAGAGTCAACCACATTGCTGTGGCTCTGGAGTCACATGTAGGCCAGACCGGGTAAGGACGGCAGATTTCCTTCCCTAAAGGACATTAGTGACCCAGATGGGTTTTTCCAACAATCAACAATGGTTTCATGGTCATCAGTTGGTTCTTAATTCCAGATTTTCTTTTTATTGAATTCAAATCCCACCATCTGGCGTGCCGGGATTCGAACCCGGGTCCCCAGAACATTAGCTGAGTTTCTGGATTAATAGTCTGGCAATAATACCATGAGGCCATCACCTCCCCCTCAGTGTCCAAAGATGTGCAGGTTAGGTGGGTTGGCCATGCTAAATTGCCCCTTAGTGTCAGGGGAATTAACAGGGTAAAAATGTGGGGTTATAGGGATAGGGCCTGGGTGGGATTGTTGCCGGTGAAGGCACGATGGGCCGAGTGGCCTCTTCCTGCACTGTAAGAATCCTACGATTCTATGATATTCTATGTGTGTGAGAGTGTGTGAGAGTGTGTGAGAGTGTGTGAGAGTGTGTGAGAGTGTGTGAGTGTGTGAGCGTATGTGTGACGTGTGTGTGAGCGTGAGTGTGCGTGAGTGTGTGAGTGTGTGAGTGTGTGAGTGTGTGAGTGTGTGAGTATGTGAGTGTGTGAGTGTGAGTGTGTGAGTATGTGAGTGTGTGAGTGTGAGTGTGTGTGTGTGTGTGTGTGTTTGAGTGTGTGTGTGAGTGTGTGTGTTTGAGTGCGTGAGTGTGTGTGTTTGAGTGTATGTGTGAGTGTATGTGTGTGTGTGTGTGCGCGTGTGTGTGTGTCTTTTGTATATATTATATGTTTATTTTAGATATATATAAAACATATTTATTCACACTGGTGACAGTGTGACCAGTTCTGGGTCATCTCCCATCTCCCCTGAAAGTTGCTATCGATTTTGCATCTGCCATGCTTTCAGCAAGATTATTCAGGATACTCTGGTTCAGTTGGCTATTTTTAATTCATTCCCGGATACGGAAGGTGCTGGCAAGTCCGGCATGCTTAATCCTGTTGTCCCTGGTGAAATATGGAGGATCTGTGGCTTATGAATCATATCAGCGTTGATTGAATGGCGGAGCAGACGCAATGGGCCGAATGGCCTAATTCTGCTCCTATATCTGATGGTCTATTGGATCAGCCAGGAGGTTGAACAGCTCCTGGTTCCCCACCAGTAAGTCATTCTTGCCCGTCTCATCCCTCCTCACAGCCGCGTTGAAAAGGGTGAAATACGGCAAGTTCCTCGGGTCCACCCCCCGGTGTCAGTTGGCAGCTCGCTTACCTCGGAGTCCAAGGTTCCGTATTCGAGCCCCAACTCCCTGAACGTGAGCGACAAAAAAAAAAAAAAGTTTCTTTTCATTCATTCGTGGGACACGGGCGTCGCTGGCTGGGCCAGCATTTATTGCCCATCCCTAGTTGTCCTTGGAGGGCAGTTGATAGTCAACCACATTGCTGTGGCTCTGGAGTCACATGTAGACACATAGGGGGCGCTTCTCCCACCCTGCCACACTAATGTTCTCACACAGCAAGGTGGGAGAATCTCGCGGTTGGTCAGATTTGCGCTGGAAACAGGCGGGAATACAGTTAAGTTTTTCACACATTTATTTAAATGCCATTAGCGGGCACAAGACTGATGTCTCTCACCTCGACAGAGTGTCTCAGTCCAGTGGGGTTTACAGTAGGTCCCCACTTTCAGGCAACTAATGGGATGATTCTGCTGGAGTGAAGGGAGGGCAATCAGGCCCCCCTGCAGGGGGTCAGGCGGCGGGGGGATTGGTGCCCCCTGAGCATGGACCCGCTGGCTGTGCCAGCCTGTGCCCCCGGCACTGCCCAAGGGGCAACGTGCCAAAGCCCAGGGAGCACCTTGCCACTGCCCAATGGGCATGGGGCAGTGCCAAGGGGGCAGGGCCTGATGGGGGCAGGGCCTATGGGCGATCAGTGGGGGGGGCTCCTGCTGCCACTCTGCCATTTCATAATCGGTGGGGGAAACAGGGAGGCCAGCGATCGGGGCAGGCTGAGGGGGGCGCGGGGGATCTGCAGGGGGGAGGGGGCCTGTACTGTCGGGGAAGGATCAGCACTGCTGAGGAGGGGGGTAAATATCGGTAGGGGGTTAGAGATCAGGGTGAGCTGGAACTGAGGGGTGGGGATCTCGGGGTTGGCCCCAGAATGGTCAGGGGGGAGGGCCACGAACAAGCCGTGGGGGGGCTCGGATGTGGCCTCTGCATTGCACAGAGTACGGGACATTCTCGTCTGAGCTCCCACTGAAAAAAACAGCGTGAATTACTCCAGCTTTCCTGTGAATTCAACACTTAGAATTCCACCCATACAGTCAAAAAATGTGCAGATTAGGTGGATTGGCCACGTGGAATTGCCCCTTAGTGTCCAAAGATGTGCAGGTTAGATGGATTGGCTGTGCTAAATTGTCCCTTAGTATCAGGGAGATTGGCAGGGTAAATATGCGGAGGTACAAGGATAGGGCCTGGTTGGGACTGTTGTCAGTGTGGGCTCAATGGGTCGAATGGCACGATAGTGATTCTATGAGGCCAGATCGGGTAAGGATGGCAGATTTCCTCCCCTAAAGGATATTAGTGAACCAGATGGGTTTTTCCGACAATGGTTTCATGGTCATCAGTAGATTCTTCATTCCAGATATTTTTTATTGAATTTAAACCATCTGCTGTGGCGGGATTCGAACCCAGATCCCCAGAGCATTAGTTGAGTTTCTGGATTAATAGTCCAGCGATAATGCCACTAGGCCATCGCCTAGTGTAGTACTGAAAGGATGCAGCACTGTCAGAGGTGATGTCCATTGGCTGAGATGCTAAACCAACGTCCCATCTGCCTGTTTGGGGGGATGTGAAGGATCAAATGGCACAATTTCGAAGAGGGGCAGTGTCCTGGCCAACATTTATCCCTCATTCAACATCACAACAGGAGTGGCACAGTGGTTAGCACTGCTGCCTCACAGTGCCAGGAACCCGGGTTCGATTCCCGTCTTGGGTCAGTGTCTGTGTGGAGTCTGCACGTTCTCCCCGTGTCTGCGTGGATTTCCTCCAGGTGCTCCGGTTTCCTCCCACAGTCTGAAAGATGTGCTGGTTAGGGTGCATTGACCTGAACAGGCGCCGGACTGTGGCGACTAGGGGAATTTCATAGTTACTTCATTGCAGTGTTAATGTAAGCCTTACTTGTGACTAATAAATAAATAATAAATACAATCATAGCTAGCTAAGGTGTAGAGAAACTTAATGCAAGGTAGGTCCATTCAAAAGTCTGATGGCAGCAGGGAAGAAGCTGTTCTTGCGTCGGTTGGTACGTGATCTCACACTTTTGCCCACAGTTCTAGTCTCCTTAGCCCAAGGACTGATACACTTGCTGTCGAGGGAGTGCAACGAAGGGTCATCAGAATGATTCCTGGGATGACGAAATCAAAACATAGGAAATTGGAGCAGGAGGAGGCCATTCGGCCCTTCAAGCCTGCTCTGCCATTCATTATGATCATGGCTGATCATCAAATTCAATAGCACGATTCCGCCTTCTCTTCCATATCCTTTGATCCCCTTTGCCCCAAGTGCTATATCTAAATGCCTCTTGAAACATGCAGTGTTTTGGCTTCAACAAATTTCTGTGGTGGCGAATTCCATAGGGTGACCACTCTCTGGACAGCCTATGGAAAGCGCAGCATAAGCAGCATACCGCAAGACTCAAGAACAGCTTCTTCCCTGCAGCCATCAGACTTTTGAATGGACCTACTTTATATTAAGTTGATCTTTCTCTACACCCTGGCTATGACTGTAGATAAATGCGAGGTGATGCATTTTGGCAGATTGAACCAGGGCAGGACTTACTCAGTTAATGGTAGGGCGTTGGGGAGAGTTACAGAACAAAGAGATCGAGAGGTACAGGTTCATAGCTCCTTGAAAGTGGAGTCACAGGTGGACAGAGTGGTGAAGAAGTCATTCGGCATGCTTGGTTTCATTGGTCAGAACATTGAATACAGGAATTGGGATGTCTTGTTGAAGTTGTACAAGACATTGGTAAGGCCACACTTGGAATACTGTGTACAGTTCTGGTCACCCTATTATAGAAAGGATATTATTAAACTAGAAAGAATGCAGAAGAGATTTACTAGGATGCTACCAGGACTTGATGGATTGAGTTACAAAGAGAGGCTGGATAGACTAGGACTTTTTCCTCTGGAGCGTAGAAGACTGAGGGGTGATCTTATAGAGGTCTATAAAATAATGAGGGGCATAGATCAGATAGATAGTCAATATCTTTTCCCAAAGGTAGGGAAGTCTAAAACTAGAGGGCATAGGTTTAAGGTGAGAGGGGAGAGATACAAAAGTGTCCAGAGGGGCAATTTTTTCACACAGAGGGTGGTGAGTGTCTGGAACGAGCTGCCAGAGGTAGTAGTAGAGGCGGGTACAATTTTGTCTTCTAAAAAGCACTTAGACAGTTACATGGGTACGATGGGTATAGAGGGATCTGGGCTAAACGTGGGCAATTGGGACTAGCTTAGGGGCTTAAAAAAAGGGTGGCATGGACAAGTTGGGCCGAAGGGCCTATTTCCATGCTTTAAACCTCTATGACTCTGTGACTACAGTTGCGAAGTTGAGTTGATGAGGTGCTGTCCCTTTAAAAGCTGGTTTTGTGTCAGTGCGTGGACGTTTAATACACAGGGTACACAGATCGCAACATTTTTAATGAAGACCAAGCATCAGGTTTGCCTTGGTAACAGGCTTTGCAGGCTTTTGCATTTTGATAGCCTATCAGTTTAAAGAAGAAACCTATCAAATTTCAATTTGCTGTTGTTAGCAACAGCAGACCAATCTTGGGGTCGGAAAATTGATAGGTCATCAGAGATATAAAAGTGGGACCTAAACTGCCTGCCTTCAGTTCAGTTCGTCAGTTCAGTTGAGTGGAACTGAAAAGCTGCCACCTCTCAACACATAGAGAGGACAAGAGTGGCTCTCCACCAGTTTAAAATCTCTCTTTAGAGAACTCTCCATCTATCGACGAGAAAGCGACCAAATTAGAAAGAGTTTATCGACAGCGACATTGACAAACAAACTCCAAAGGTTTTTTTTCCAAAGCCGCAACATCTGTTTGTATGCATTTTTTTTTAGAGTGTTTCAGTTAGTGTAATTTTTTGCTAATGAATGGTCCTTATCTTTATTTGAACAGCATTCCAGTTGAATCTTACTTTAATTGATATGTGACTTGTTTAGCTAAAGTTGCCGGTTGGATAAATAAACAACTTGTTAATTATTCACTTAAAGTGAGTGTCAGATCTTTATGTTAATGACCCTCAAAACATTGTTGAAAAACAGTTAAAGCCTTCACAAACAAATTGAACAGATTACGAACCGAGGTAAAGGGGATTAACTTTGTGCCATAACAATGCTGCACTCTCTCCTCTCCTTCTCTATGAACGGTATGCTTTGTCTGTATAACGCGCAAGAAACAATACTTTTCACTGTATGTTAATACATGTGACAATAATAAATCAAATCAAATTGAGTTAGAGGATGTGTCCACTTACCTCCTGGGCAATTAGAGATGGGGAATAAAAATGGTGGCCCAGCCCATCGAAGGGTACAAAATCACCAATAGAGAATTCCGGAAACATTTGTGCTAAAAATAGGCTATTTCTTTGATTTGATTTGATTTATTATTGTCCCATGTATTAGCATACAGTGAAAAGCATTGATTCTTGCGCGCTATACAGACAAAGCATACCGTACATAGAGAAGGAAAGGAGAGAGTGCAGAATGTAGTGTTACAGTCATAGCTAGGGTGTAGAGAAAGATCAACTTAATGCAGGGTAGGTCCAGTCAAAAGTCTGACAGCCCAGCAGGGAAGAAGCTGTTCTTGAGTCGGTCGGTACGTGACCTCAGACTTTTGTATCTTTTTCCCGACGGAAGAAGGTGGAAGAGAGAATGTCCGGGGTGCGTGGGGTCCTTAATTATGCTGGCTGCTTTGCCGAGGCAGCGGGAAGTGTAGACAGAGTCAATGGGTGGGAGGCTGGTTTGCGTGATGGATTGGGCTGCATTCACGGCCTATTGCAGTTCCTTGCAGTCTTGGGCAGAGCAGGAACCATGCCAAGCTGTGATACAACCAGAAAGAATGCTTTCTATGGTGCATCTGTAAAAGTTGATGAGAGTCGTAGCTGACATGCCAAATTTCCTCAGTCTTCTGAGAAAGTAGAGGCGTTGATGGGCTTTCTTAACTATAGTGTCGACATGGGGGAACCAGGACAGGTTGTTGGTGATCTTGGACACCTAAAAACCTGAAGCTCTTGGCCCTTTTAACTTCCTCCCCATTGATGTAGACAGGGGCATGTTCTCCTTTACGCTTCCTGAAGTCAATGACAGTCTCCTTCGTTTTGTTGACATTGAGGGAGAGATTATTGTTGCCGCACCAGTTCACCAGATTCTCTATCTCCTTCCTGTACTCTGTCTCGTCATTGTTTGAGATCCGACCTTCTACGGTGGTGTCGTCAGCAAACTTGAAAATCGAATTGGAGTGATGCAGAGAGTCACTCGAGGTCTTATGAGCCCTTATGAGGGAGGGTTGGCTGATGATTTGATTGGGAAATGCATTGGAGTTGGAACCATCAATATCCAAAAGCGAGTGCATTTGTCCCGCTTAATGTGAGCCAGACATTGGGAATTGGGAGCAAGGAGAAAGCCATTCAGCCCATCGGGTTCATACTAGCTCTCTGTAGAGCAACACCATTCCCCTGCTCTATCATTAAAAAAAAGTGTATTTATTCGTCACAAGTAAGGCTTACATTAACACTGCAATGAAGTTACTGTCAATGCCTCAGCTATCCATCCTTTTGAAAGGCATTTTGTCCACTTCCAGCACCCAGACAGGGACCGAGTTTCAGCTCATCACCACTTGCTGCGTCCCCCCGTCTCCCCACCCTCTGTCTCTTGCTTTAGATTTGTGTCCATTAGTTGGGTCAGCACGGTGGCACAGTGCTTAGCACTGCTGCGTCACAGTACCAGGGACCTGGGTTCGATTCCAGCTCGGGTGACTGTCCTTGTAGAGTCTGCACGTTCTCCCTGTGTCTGTGTGGGTTTCCTCAAGGTGCTCCAGTTTCCTGCCACAGTCCAGGTTAGGTGGATTGGCCATGCTAAATTGGCCCTGAGTGTCCCAAATGTGCAGGTTAGATGGTTAAGTGGGATAAATTCATGGGATTACGTGGCAAGGGCCTGGGTGGAATACTTTGTTTAAGTTTACAGTTTATTTATTAGTGTCACAAGTATGGCTTACATTAACACTGCAATGAAGTTACTGTGAAAATCCCCTAGCCGCCACACTCCGGCGCCTGTTCGGGTACACTGAGGGAGAATTTAGCACGGCCAATGCACCCTAACCAGCACGTCTTTCGGACTGTGGGAGGAAACCGGAGCACCCGGAGGAAACCCACGCTGACACGGGGAGAACACGCAGACTCCGTACAGACAGTGACCCAAACTGGGAATCGAACCCGGGTCTCTGACGCTGTGAGGCAGCAGTGCTGACCACTGTGCCAGCTGGTACGTGATGTCAGACTTTTGTACCTTTTTGTTTCTGATTCCAGCCTCCGCATGTGGAGTTTTTTCAAGGAGCAGCTACTGCGAGTCTGTGATAGGTATGTCCCTGTCAGGCAAGGAGGAATTGGTAGGGCTAGGGAACCGTGGTGCACCAAAAAAGTTTCTTTGTTGGTTAAAAAGAAAAAGGAGGCTTATGTTCGGATGAGACGTGAGCACTCGGGTAGTGCACTAGAAAGCTTTAGATTGGCTAAGAGGGAGTTGAAGAGCGAGCTTAGAAGGGCTAAAAGGGGACATGAGAAGACTTTGGCGGATAGGGTTAAAGAGAATCCTAAGGCGTTCTATAGGTATGTCAAGAACAGAAGGTTGGTTAGGGCAAGTTTAGGGCCAGTTATAGATGGCAGAGGGAAGTTATGTGTGGAACCGGAGGAGATTGGTGAAGCATTGAACCAATATTTCTCTTCGGTGTTCACGCAAGGGGACATGAATATAGCTGAGGAGGACACTGGGTTGCAGGGGAGTAGAATAGACAGTATTACAGTTGATAAGGAGGATGTGCAGGATATTCTGGAGGGTCTGAAAATAGATAAATCCCCTGGTCCGGATGGGGTTTATCCAAGGATTCTCTGGGAGGCAAGAGAAGTGATTGCAGAGCCTCTGGCTCTGATCTTCAGGTCGTCGTTGGCCTCTGGTATAGTACCAGAAGATTGGAGGTTAGCGAATGTTGTCCCATTGTTTAAGAAGGGGAACAGAGACTTCCCCGGGAATTATAGACCGGTGAGTCTCACTTCTGTTGTCGGCAAGATGTTGGAAAAAATTATAAGGGATAGGATTTATAGTTATTTGGAGAGTAATGAATTGATAGGTGATAGTCAGCATGGTTTTGTGGCAGGTAGGTCGTGCCTTACTAACCTTATTGAGTTTTTTGAGAAAGTGACCAAGGAGGTGGATGGGGGCAAGGCAGTGGACGTGGTATATATGGATTTTAGTAAGGCGTTTGATAAGGTTCACCATGGTAGGCTTCTGCAGAAAATGCAGATGTATGGGATTGGGGGTGATCTAGGAAATTGGATCAGGAATTGGCTAGCGGATAGGAAACAGAGGGTGGTGGTTGATAGTAAATATTCATCATGGAGTGCGGTTACAAGTGGTGTACCTCAGGGATCTGTTTTGGGGCCACTGCTGTTTGTAATATTTATTAATGATCTGGATGAGGGTATAGTTGGGTGGATTAGCAAATTTGCTGATGACACCAAAGTCGGTGGTGTGGTAGACAGTGAGGAAGGGTGTCGTAGTTTGCAGGAAGACTTAGACAGGTTGCAAAGTTGGGCCGAGAGGTGGCGGATGGAGTTTAATGCGGAGAAGTGTGAGGTAATTCACTTTGGTAGGAATAACAGATGTGTTGAGTATAGGGCTAACGGGAGGACTTTGAATAGTGTGGAGGAGCAGAGGGATCTAGGTGTATGTGTGCATAGATCCCTGAAAGTTGGGAATCAAGTAGATAAGGTTGTTAAGAAGGCATATGGTGTCTTGGCGTTTATTGGTAGGGGGATTGAATTTAGGAGTCGTAGCGTTATGTTGCAACTGTACACAACTCTGGTGCGGCCGCACTTGGAGTACTGTGTGCAGTTCTGGTCCCCACATTACAGGAAGGATGTGGAGGCTTTGGAGAGGGTGCAGAGGAGGTTTACCAGGATGTTGCCTGGTATGGAGGGGAGATCCTATGAGGAGAGGCTGAGGGATTTGGGATTGTTTTCGCTGGAAAGGCGGCGGCTAAGAGGGGATCTTATTGAAACATATAAGATGATTAGAGGTTTAGATAGGGTGGATAGTGATAGCCTTTTTCCTCTGATGGAGAAATCCAGCACGAGGGGGCATGGCTTTAAATTGAGGGGGGGTAGTTATAGAACCGATGTCAGGGGTAGGTTCTTTACCCAGAGGGTGGTGAGGGATTGGAATGCCCTGCCAGCATCAGTTGTAAATGCGCCTAGTTTGGGGGCGTTTAAGAGATCCGTAGATAGGTTCATGGACGAAAAGAAATTGGTTTAGGTTGGAGGGTCACAGTTTTTTTTTTTAACTGGTCGGTGCAACATCGTGGGCCGAAGGGCCTGTTCTGCGCTGTAATGTTCTATGTTCTATGTTCCGCAGGATATTGCTTTTGTCGAAACAGACAGTTTGGATTTTGTTCGTGAATCCGGCTGGTTAAGTTTAAAGTTCATGAATTTTATTTATCTATTGGTATCACAAGTAGGCTTAATTAACACGGCAATGACGTTACTGTGAAAATCCCCCCAGTTGTCACACTCCGGCGCCTGTTCGGGTACACTGAGGGAGAATTTAGCACGGCCAATGCACCCTAACCAGCACATCTTTTGGACTGTGGGAGGAAAGTTAGCCTTAGGGAGGGAGGGGTCATGGTTCTCTGCTGGGCACCCAGTGCATACTTATCCAGTAATAATGTGTGTTTGATAATGCATTTAAATATCCACCTAATCCTTCATTAAACAGTATTCTACAGGGTAATCAATTGAGTGAGACAGTGCAGCCTTTTAATTGTTATTCTGTCGTTTGGCAGAGACTTAATTAAAGGAAAAAGTTATCTAGATAAATCCAGGTGTTAAAAAGAGAGGTTTTCACGTCGGATTGTTAGTCTCCCACTTGTTTAAACGCCTCGCAGAGATTTACAGCACAGAAAGACGCCCTTCAGTCCATTGTGTCTGTCCTGGCATCTATCGCCCACTCACCTGATGAAGGAGCAGCGCTCAGAAAGCTCATGATACCAAATGAACCTGTTGGACTTTAACCTTGGACTTTACGGGCGGCACGGTGGTTAGCACTGCTGCCTCACAGCGCCAGGGACCCGGGTTCGATTCCAGCCTTGGGTCACTGTCTGTGCGGAGTTTGCACTTTCTCCCCGTGTCTGCGTGGGTTTCCTCCGGTTTCCTCCCACAGTCCGAAAGATGTTCTGATTAGGTGCATTGGCCGTGCTAAATTCTCTCTCAGTGTTACCCGAACAGGCGCCGGGGTGTGGCAAGCAGGGGATTTTCACAGTAACTTCATTGCAGTGTTAATGTAAGCCTTACTTGTGACAATAAATAAACCTTTAAACTTTGGTGCTGTGAGACTTCTTACTGTGCCCGCCCCGGTCCAATGCCGGCATTGCCGTATCATCATCTATTGCCTACCATCTGTGAATGCCAGAAGCGGCCCCACTGTCTCCCCAGGCCGCGGTTTCCACAGCGTTGGCGATTACCCCTCTGCAAGTCCGCTCCGTGATCAAGTCATGTGATGGAGCCTCGACAGGCCAACGCTTTTCGATTGGCTATTCTCTGCGATGTGCAGCGTCCACCCCCTACCCTCCCACCCCTTGCAATTCACCATGAACTCACAGGAATTCTGGTGAGAGAGGCAGTGACCTGGTGGCATTTTCACTGGACTAGTAATCCAGAGACTCAGAGTAAATTCTCTGGGGGATCCGGGTTCGAATCCCACCATGCCAGATGGTGAAATCCGAATTCAATAAAAATCTGGAATTAAATTGACCAATTGGGCCAGTGGGCTGACGAATGGCAGGTGGAGTTTAATTTAGACAAATGCGAGGTGATGCATTTTGGTAGATTGAACCAGGGCAGGACTTACTCAGTTAACGGTAGGACGTAGGGGAGAGTTACAGAACAAAGAGATCTAGGGGTACAGGTTCACAGCTCCTTGAAAGTGGAGTCACAGGTGGACAGAGTGGTGAAGGAGGCATTCGGCATGCTTGGTTTCATTGGTCAGAACATTGAATACAGGAGTTGGGACGTCTTGTTGAAATTGTACAAGACATTGGTAAGGCCACACTTGGAATACTGTGTACAGTCCTGGTCACCCTATTATAGAAAGGATATTATTAAACTAGAAAGAGTGCAGAAGAGATTTACTGGGATGCTACCGGGACTTGATGGTTTGAGTTATAAGGAGAGGCTGGATATACTGGGAATTTTTTCTCTGGCGTGTAGAAGGCTGAGGGGTGATCTTTTAGATGTCTATAAAATAATGAGGGGTATAGACAAGGTAGATAGTCAATATCTTTTCCCAAAGGTAGGGGAGTCTAAAACTAGAGAGCTTAGGTTTAAGGTGAGAGGGGAGAGATACAAAAGTGTCCAGAGGGGCAATTTTTTCACACAGAGGGTGGTGAGTGTCTGGAACAAGCTGCCAGAGGTAGTAGTAGAGGCGGGTTCAATTTTGTCTTTTAAAAAGCGTTTAGACAGTTACATGGGTAAGATGGGTATAGAGGGATCTGGGCTAAACGTGGGCAATTGGGACTAGCTTAGGGGTTTTAAAAAAAAGGGCAGCATGGACAAGTTGGGCCAAAGGGCCTGTTTCCATGCTGTAAACCTCTATGACTCTGTGACTCAGCCTAATGGTGATCGCGAAACCATTGTCAAAACCTAAGGATCTTGGCGTACTGGTACACAGTCCCCTGAAAGTGGCACCACACATGGATAAGGTGGTCAAGAAGGCGTATGGAATGCTTGCCTCCATCAGTTGGGGGCGTAGATTATAAAAATTGGCACGTCTTGTTTCAACTGCCTAGGACTTTAGTTAGGCCATGTTTGGAATACTGTGTACAGTTCTGGTCACCACACTACCAGAAGGATGTGGAGGCTTTGGAGAGGGTACAGAAAAGGTTTACCGGGATGTTGCCTGGTTTGGAGGGTATTAGCTATGAGGAGAGATTGGAGAAACTTGGTTTGTTTTCACTTGAACGACGGAGGCTGAGGGGAGACCTGATGGAAGTTTATAAAATGATGGGAGTCACGGATAGGATGGACAGTTGGAGACCTTTTCCCTGGATAGAAATGTCTGTTACTAGGGGACAGAGGCTGAAGGTAAAAGGGGGAAAGTTTAAAGGAGATGTGAGAGGCAGGGTTTTTGCACAAAGGGTGGTAAGTGCCTGGAATGCGCTGTCAGAGGGGGTGGTAGAAACAGATACAACAGCAACGTTTAAGAGGCATCTTGACAGATACATGGATAGGCAGGGAGTAGAAGATTGTGAATGTAGCCCAGTCCATCACACAAACCAACCTCCTATCCATTGACTCTGTCTACACTTCCCGCTGCCTCGGCAAAGCAGCCAGTATAATCAAGGACCCCACGCATCCCGGACATTCTCTCTTCCAACCAATACTGCTCACTGAATGCTAATACATGTGACAATAATAAATCAGATCAAATCAAAAAGGGATACAGACTTCGTAGAGGCAAAGGGTCCATAGTTTAGAAAGGTGTCATGTGTTGGCGCAGGCTTGATGGGCCGAAGGGCCTGTTCCTGTGCTGTACCATTCTTTGTTCTTCTTCATTCTATTCTATTTCAATTTTTCAGCACTTGGTCTGTATCCTTGTGTGCTCAAGCACTCATCTAAATGCTTCTTAAACATTGCGAGGGTTCCCGTCTTCACCACCCTTTCAGGCGGTGAACAGTTTCATTAATCCTTGCCTCTCCATCTGAATACTGAAACAGCACTGGGCAGCATCAGACACTCCTCTCCACCCAGCCTGCCACCCACACAACTTGTAATTGCTTCAACAACACCTTCCAAACCCACCACCTCGACCATCTAGAAAGATAAGAGCAGCAGACACAGGGGAACATCACCACCTGGACGGTCCCCTTCCAAGCCAATCGCCATCCTGATTCGGAAACATATTAGTCGTTCCTTCACTGCCAGTGAGTGACGGGGTGGCACGGTGGCACAGTGGTTAGCATGGCGCCAGGGATCCGGGTTCAATTCCCATCTTGGTGACTGTCTGTGTGGAGTTTGCACATTCTCTCCATATCTTCGTGGGTTTCCTCCCACCCTCCAAAGATGTGCAAGTTAGGTGGATTGGCCATGCTAAATTGTCCCTTAGTGTCCAATGATGTGCAGGTTAGGTGGATTGGCCATGCTAAATTGCCCCTTAGTATCCAAAGATGTGCAAGTTAGATGGCTTGGCCATGCTAAACTGCCCCGAGTGTCCAAAGGTGTGCAGGTTAGGTGAATTGGCCATGCTAAATTGCCCCTCAATGTCCAAAGATGTGCAGGTTAGGTGGATTGGCCATGCTAAATTGCCCCTTAGTGTGCAAAAATGTGCAGATTAGGTGGATTGGCCAAGCTAAATTGGCTAATGTCCAAAGATATATATGTAGATTAGTGGGATAAATGCACAAGATTACGGGGATAGGGCCTGAGTGGGATTGTTGTCGGTAGCGTTGGTGCAGGCTTGGTGGACCGAATGGCTTCCTTCTGCACTCTAACCTGCAAAAAAAAAATTAAAGGGCGTGTCTCACAATGCCACACTGGCGGGACAGGCTATAATTGAGCGAGGGCAGTGCCAGAGAGCAGTGTCATGGGGGGCTGCTGGGGGGACAGAGCCAAGGTGCAGGGTCAGCGCCAGGGGTCAGTACCTGGGGCAGTCTTGGGGGGGAAGTGCCGGGGGGGCAGTGTGGGGATACTTGTCTGGGCATGACCCTGAAACCCCCTCTTCCCCTCAGGGGCTATGTACAGCTGTGTTCCCCGCTGGTCTGTATAGCCCCTGGGGAGGAGGTGGGTGGGGGGGGGGGTGGGGGGGGGGGCGATGTGAAAACAGGATCATGCCCAGACAAATCCTGACGGCGTAGAAGTAGTCTTGGACAGGTCTCCAGCGGGATTCTCTGCCTCCGCCCCCCCCCCCCGAAAACCCTCCTCCCCATCCTCCACCCTCGAAACCAGGAGCAGGAAATCCCTCCCTCCCTCCCGGTGGAAACCCATGCCAATGTGGGAAGGTTTTCTGTTCTGCCCTCAGCCCAGGGACTCACTCCAGCCCCCACCCCTTGCCCCATGTGATCCCCTTCCCACCAGAAGGAGCAAACTTGCTCAGCTCTCCCCTCGCCCAGTGTCTCTGGGCCAATATTTAACACCCCCCTCCCTCCCGACTCCGGCAGGGAACTGGTCACATCGCTGTTTGTGGGATCTTGCTGTGCGTGACCGGGCTGCCGCCCCCCCGCCGGTTCAGACAGCGGGGGGGGGGGGTGGGGGTGGGGGGGGGGGGGGGGGTGGGGGGGGGGGGGGGGGTGGGGGGGGGGGGTGGGGTGGGGGGGTGGGGGGGGGGTGGGGGGGGGGTGGGGGGGGGGTGGGGGGGGGGTGGTGGGGGGGGGGGGTGGTGATGCCTCAGAGAGCGTTCAGTGGCTGGGAGGCATCCGGGAACGGTGCTATCGAAATGCAGAGTCTCTCTCTCTCTCTCCATCTTCTTATCAGCATTAACTAGATGGGCTGAATTTCACGGCCTGGCTCATCCCGCAACCGTAACATCCCGCCTGAGGTCAGCGGGCCTTCCCATGCTCCGGCCCTCGCCCGCTCCGATTTCCGTGGCGGGCGGGGCGGTAAAATTCCAGCGGGATGTGTCCCTCCGGCACTCTCGGAGACTGACATCCATCATCCTGAATCCCAGTCTCCGTACCGACCGACAGTAACCCTGGTTTATTTTTAGCACGGCATGATTGTATTGGCAAATAGATTTAGCAGAATATCGATGCTGTGTAATGCAGTGTGGAGCTTGCACACACTCAGCCTCACATCGATATGGAGCCAGCTCGCTCTGCCACTGACAGCCAAAACACTCCGTTGCCTCGCGGTTCTCAAGGTCCCCCAAGGCAGTCAGCTAATCCCTCTCGGAAACCGCATGTGAGCGCCAGGCTGTCAAATCGATGAGGCTGGGAGGTCCCCTGTGGCTTCCTCCGCTGTTAATCAAGGCGCCATTACACCCTGTGCAAACAAGCAGGTTATGCCTGCATGGACCACTCACTGTAATTACGACACAAGACATTTCCATAAGATATCGGAACAGAATGAGGCCACTCGGCCCATCGAGTCTGCTCCGCCATTCAATCATAGCTGATATTTTTAGAACCATAGAACCATAGAAAATTACAGCTCAGAAACAGGCCTTTTGGCCCTTCTTGTCTGTGCCGAACCATTTTATGCCTAGTCCCACTGACCTGCACTTGGACCATATCCCTCCACACCCCTCTCATCCATGAACCCGTCCAAGTTTTTCTTAAATGTTAAAAGTGACCCCGCATTTACCACTTTATCCGGCAGCTCATTCCACACTCCCACCACTCTCTGCGTGAAGAAGCCCCCCCTAATATTCCCTTTAAACTTTTCTCCTTTCACCCTTAACCCATGCCCTCTGGTTTTTTTCTCCCCTAGCCTCAGCGGAAAAAGCCTGCTTGCATTCACTCTATCTATACCCATCAAAATCTTATACACCTCTATCAAATCTCCCCTCAATCTTCTACGCTCCAGGGAATAAAGTCCCAACCTATTCAATCTCTCTCTGTAACTCAGCTTCTCAAGTCCCGGCAACATCCTTGTGAACCTTCTCTGCACGCTTTCAATCTTATTTACGTCCTTCCTGTAACTAGGTGACCAAAACTGTACACAGTACTCCAAATTCGACCTCACCAATGCCTTATATAACCTTACCATAACACTCCAACTTTTATACTCGATACTCCGATTTATAAAGGCCAATGTACCAAAGGCACTCTTTACGACCCTATCCACCTGTGACGTCACTTTTAGGGAACTCTGTACCTGTATTCCCAGATCCCTCTGTTCAACTGCACTCTTCAGAGTCCTACCATTTACCCTGTACGTTCTTCTTTGGTTTGTCCTTCCAAAGTGCAATATCTCACACTTGTCTGCGTTAAATTCCATTTGCTATTTTTCAGCCCATTATTCTAGTTGGTCCAAATCCCTCTGCAAGCTTTGAAAACCTTCCTCACTGTCCACTACACCTCCAATCTTTGTATCATCAGCAAACTTGCTGATCCAATTGACCACATTATCATCCAGATCATTGATATAGATGACAAACAACAATGGACCCAACACCGATCCCTGCGGCACACCACTAGTCACAGGCCTCCACTCAGAGAAGCAATCCTCCACAACCACTCTCTGGCTTCTTCCATTGAGCCAGTGTCTTATCCAATTTACTACCTCCCCATGTATACCCAGCGACTGAACCTTCCTAACTAACCTCCCATGAGGGACCTTGTCAAAGGCCTTGCTGAAATCCAGGTAGACAACATCCACCGCCTTCCCTTCATCCACTTTCCTGGTAACCTCCTCGAAAAACTCTAATAGATTGGTCAAACATGACCTACCACGCACAAAGCCATGTTGACTCTCCCTAATAAGTCCCTGTCTATCCAAATATTTGTAGATCCTATCCCCATTGTCCTGCCTTTTCCCCATAACCCCATATCCCCTTATTAATCAAGAACCTATCTATCTCTGTCTTAAAGACACTCAATGACCCGGCCTCCACAGCCTTCTGCGGCAAAGAGTTCCACAGATTCACCACTCTCTGGCTGAAGAAATTCCTCCTCATCTCTGTTTTAAAGGATCGTCCCTTTAACCTGAGGTTGTGCCCTCTCGTTCTAGTTTTTCCGACCAGTGGAAACATCCTCTCCACGTCCACTCTATCCAGACCTCGCAGTATCCTCTAAGTTTCAATAAGATCCCACCTCATCCTTCTAAACTCCAACGAGTACACACCCAGAATCCTCAACCGTTCGTCATGTGGACAATTTCCCCTCGACCTGAGCCTCTTAACCTCTCGGCCCGGGTACAGAGACGGTCAGTCACCGTTCACTGTCTCCAGTTCCACCTCAGTGAGCTCAGGAATAAAAAAAGACCCGGGGAAAACCATCTCCACTTCCCCCAACCCACCAACTCCCACCCGCACCCCCCTCAACCCCCGCACATCCCAATGCCTGATTTTCTCCACCCCGGAACCTGTTTCCTTTGGGTGTTCTGGATTTCTCCCACAGTGTGAAAGACGTGCTGGTTAGATGCATTGGCCGTGCTAAATTCTCCCTCAGTGTACCCGAACAGGTGCCGGAGTGTGGCGACTAGGGGAATTTCACAGTGACTTCATTGCAGTGTTAATGTAAGCCTACTTGTGACATTAGTAAATAAACTTTAACTTTAAAACTGAACAGGAACTTGTGCTCAATGGGTGCTGGGAAGGGGAATCAAACCTCGCTCGGAGGCAAGTTCACTGCCTATTAACTTTAAACATTGACGCCGTCTCCGGTCTCGAGACGAAGAGTTTGGGGCTTGGGATGGTAAGGGTTAAGAGCAGGAACAGGCCATTCAGCCCCTCCACCATTTGATAATGTCATGGCTGATCTGATTGTCACTTAACACTGGGCAGCACAGTGGCACAGTGGTTAGCATTGCTGTCTCACAGCGCTAGGGCCCCAGGTTCGATCCCCGGCTTGAGTCACTGTCTGTGTGGAGTTTGCAAATTCTCCCCAGGTCTGCGTGGGTTTCCTTCCAAAGTCCAAAGATGTGTGAGTTACGTTGATTGGCCATGCTATATTGCCCCTTAGTGTTAGGGGGACTAGCTAGGGTAAATACGTGGCAAAGAGGGTTGGGTAGGGTTGTGGCCGGTGCAGACTCGATGGGCCGAATGGCCTCCTTCTGCACTGTCGGGATTCTGGCGATAATACCACTCGGCCATCCCCTCTTATGGTAAGGGGATCAAAGGTTATGGGGAAAAGGCGGGAGAATGGGGTTGAGAAATGTATCAGCCGTGATAGAATGGCGGAGCAGACTCGATGGGCTGAATGGCCTAATTCTGCTCCTATATCTTATGGTCTTATGATACAATTCTTGGGTTTACTGACCACCAGCTCCTATATTGGACAGTACTAACCACAGCAACAACTCAGATTGCTGCTGCACTGAAGGTGTGTGCTCCAATGTATTATTCATTAGCTCAATCGCGATGCAAATGCATTATTTAGCAGCGAGCCTGCTCAGGAAACCAAACGAACGTTTCAATTACTGAATTAGGCTTCATTACACGGCCTAGCAGCTTATGAAGATTATTTATCAGTTTATAGGTTATTTATTATTGAGCAAATACTGTAACCACTTTGCAAACAGAAGGCCTCCCCGCCACTTGTAGTGGCCAATCGCTCAGCGACTCTGTCTGAGTCTGTACAACATAAAGGGCTACATAAAGTCCAGAACTAGCTGGTTCCGAGCAGTAAGTTACTGATTGTGGTGGACCTCAGTTGTGCCTTTGTCCTATATGGACCACCGTTGTGTGTGTTTGTCATACCTGGACACATCCCCTTCCAGTTTGGTTCCTCCCCTCAGCACCTAGTATAAAGGTGGCTGTCTCCTCCCCCTTGTTCAGTCCAGGTCGGTTAATTGTTGGGATCTGCTCCTGATTCTGTTGTGAATAAAAGCCTACACTTATATTGGCATATCGGTAGTCTTTCGCCTTATTGATAGCGCATCACTGATGCCTGTCTTATTTGCTTGGGGAAGGATTAGAGAAAGTTGGAAGGGCCTTCAAAGGCTCGGATTGGACCCATTGACTCTGTCTACACTTCTCGCAATTTAGCATGGCCAATCCTCCTAACCTACACATCTTGGGACATTAAGGGGCAATTTAGCATGGCCAATCCTCCTAACCTACACATCTTGGGACATTAAGGGGCAATTTAGCATGGCCAATCCACCTACCTGCACATCTTTGGACACCACCCATTGACCCTGTCTACACTTTCCACACCAACTCTTCAACAGGGCATTCCACTATGATGACTTCAGCCAGGCCAATGAGGTTGGCTTGCCAGAGTATGAACTACCTGATGAGTCCTCCCTAAGTTAATTTGAGTTAGTTTATTTGGTTGGTATGCAAAAGAGATACCTGATAAGTCCTAAGTTAATTTGAGTTAGTTTAATTTGTTGCTACCTTAAAAGAGATACCTGATGAGTCCTATTTGATGGTTAAATCAGGGAGCCTCATGCTCCCTATTTAAAGCAGGTGTGTCAGACTCTCAGCCTGCATTCAGCAGGGAGAAACTGGAGAGCTGGCTGTGTACAGATGTATGGTGTAAATAAAGTAACTTGGTGACGGGACTTTCGCCTCCGTGGAGTTATTACACTCACCCAGGCCCTATCCCCGTAACCTCACATATTCACCCTGCTAGTCCTCCTAATCTACACATCTTCGGACATTAAGAGGCAATTAAGCATGGCCAATCCACCTACACATCTACACATCTTTGGACGCCACCCTTTGGTGCTGTCTACACTTCCTGCTGTCTCAGGAAAAGCACAGTAAGGAGTCTAACAACACCAGGTTAAAGTCCAACAGGTTTATTTGGTAGCAAACGCCACTAGCTTTTGGAACGCTGCTCCTTCGTCAGATGGATCCTCTTGGAGATCCTCTCCACTTGCAGCCGGCAGTTTGCAGTGTCGATGGTAGTCATGTTGTGGAGATGCCGGCGTTGGACTGGGGTAAACACAGTAAGAAGTTTAACAACACCAGGTTAAAGTCTAACAGGTTTATTTGGTAGCTTTAACCTGGTGTTGTTAGACTCCTTACTGTGTTTACCCCAGTCCAACGCTGGCATTCCCACATCAGGAAAAGCAGCCAGCATAGTTCAAGACCCCGCGCACCCTAGACATTCTCTCTTCCACCTTCTTCCGTTGGGAAAAAGATACAAAAGAGGACTGGGTGGTTAAAAAATAATAATTACCGAGCAATTGAACAAATCTATCTGAAGCGACGCAACCCTCTTGAACTTGTTTGTTTGTTTATTTATTAGTCACAAGTAGTCTTACATTAACACTGCAATGAATTTACTGTGAAAATCCCCTTGCTTCTCAAGTGTGAGTGTCACCGTAACACTACATATGGAACCTGACAGCCCTGAAGAAGGTGACCTACCTCACAGAGTTCAGGATACGGGTTCTGAGCAGGCAAACATGACTCCCTCTCTGTGCCTGGTTCCTGTACTGTAGCCGAGAGCCTGAGAATCCACCTCTGTTACTGGTCGAGCTTCAGAAGTGCAGAATGAGTCGTTGACTCTGCCTACACTTCCCGCTGCCTCGGCAAAGCAGCCAGCATAATCAAGGACCCCACGCACCCCGGACATTCTCTCTTCCACCTTCTTCCATCAGGAAAAAGATACAAAAGTCTGAGATCACATATCAACCAACTCAAGGACAGCTTCTTCCCTGCTGCTGTCAGACTTTTGAATGGACTTACCTTGCACTAAGTTGATCTTTCTCTACACCCTAGCTATGACTGTAACGCTACATTCTGCACCCTCTCCTTTCCTTCTCTATGAACGGTATGCTTTGCCTGTATAGCTCGCAAGAAACAATACTTTGCATCGTAAACTAATATATGTGACAATAATAACTCAAATCAAATTATTCTGAGTGCTACCCAGCAATGGAAGATCTCGGCCACGTGTGAAGGAGCTGGGATCGTTCTGGAATGGTTGTAGCACAGGAGGAGGCTCTTCGGCCCATCACATCTGTGATGGCTCCCCGCAAGAGCAACTCGCCTCTTCTCACTCCCCCCCAAGCCTTTTTGCCCAGAGCCCTGCGGTCTTCAGATAATGCTCTTGTGAAAACTCGAATTGGACCGTACTCCCAGGGGCACTGTCTGAATACCAGCCGCTGCACTGTGTGAAGGACAAGGTGGGGAACAAGCCTCACATCAAACATCTCAATCAGACCACCATCAGCTTCCTAAAGGCAAGGGGAGGCATCTTGGCTCGGTACAATAACAACAGAAAGTGCTGCAAGACCTCAGCAGGTTTGACTGAATCTGTGGAGAGAGAAATAAAATGCGAAGAGGATTAGACAGGGTGGATTCAGAAAGAATGTGTGGGGAGTCCAGAACTAGGGGTCATAGTTTGAGGATAAGGGGTAAAACTCTTAGAACTGAGGTGAGGAGAAATTTCTTCACCCAGAGAGTGGGAATTCACTACCACAGAAAGTAGTTGAGGCCAAAACATTTTGTGATTTCGAGAAGGAATTAGATATAGCTCTTGGGGCAAAAGGGATCAAGGGATATGGGGGGGAAGGGGGGGATCAGGATAATGAAATTGATGATCAGCCATGATCAAAATGAATGGTTGAGCAGGCTCGAAGGGCCGAATGGCCTACTCCTGCTTCTAGTTTCTATGTTTCTAAACAGAGTTAACAGCCAGAATTTTGCTGGCACGCCCGTCCCGATTCCGGGGGCGGGCGAGGCTCGGAGAACGCCATTATTTGTTGGTCTTGGGCAGGATCGTACAAACCTCAGGCGAATGTGCCGGTAAAATTCCACCCAACCTTTCATAAAATCATAGAATCTATGGCACGGAGATAGGTCTTTCAGCCCAAGCTGGTCCATGACGACCAATCTAAAACTAGAGGGCATAGGTTTAAGGTGAGAGGGGAGAGACACAAAAGGGTCCAGAGGAGCAATTTTTTCACACAGAGGGTGGCGAGTGTCTGGAACAAGCTGCCAGAGGTAGTAGTAGAGGCGGGTACAATTTTGTCTTTTCAAAAGCGTTTAGACAGTTACCTGGGTACGATGGGTATAGAGGGATATGGGCCAAAGGCGGGCAATTGGGACTAGCTTAGCGGTTTGAAAAAAAGGGCCGGCATGGACAAGTTGGGCCGAAGAGCCTGTTTCCATGCTGTAAACCTCTATTTGCCTGCATTTGTCCCATATCCCTCGAAACCTTCCCATCCATGAATCTGTCCAAATGCCTTTTAAATCGGGGCGGCACGGTGGTTAGCACTGCTGCCTCACAGCATCAGGGACCTGGATTCAATTCTTGGCTTGGGTCACTGTCTGTGTGGAGTCTGCATGTTCTCCTCATGTCTGCATGGGTTTCCTCCGGGTGCTCCGGTTTCCTCCTACCATCCAAAGATGTGCAGGTTAGGTGGATTGGCCATGCTAAATTGCCCCTTGGTGTCCAAAGATGTGCAGGTTAGGTGGATTGGGGCTAAATTGCCTCTTGGTGTCCAAAGATGTGCAGGTTAGATGGATTGGCCATGCTAAATTGCCCCTTAGTGTCAGGGGGACTAGCTAGGGTAAATGCATGGGGTCACAGGGATAGGGCCCGCGTGGGATTGTTGTCGGTGCAGATTCGATGGGCTGAATGGCCTCCTTCTGCACTGTACTGATCCTAAGGCGTCTATGAGATACAGTCCGTCTGATTCTTCTTCAAAACTGAAGAGAGGTGAAATGTGATGCTTTTCATTGTTTGAAAAATAGTGGGCCGGTAGAAAGAAAAGGAAGAGTTAAGGGTAGGGTAGAGGGTGAGAAAGATTAAACAACAAAGATGTCATGGAACTGAAAGCAAAGGGAGTGGGAATGGTTGTCGAAGGTGGTTGGGCCTGGAACACCACTCTGAGGATCACTGCAGGAGTCCCTCAGGGTAGTGTCCGAGGCCTAGCCATCTTCAGCTGCTTTTGTCAAGCACCTCCCTTCCACCATTGGGTCAGAAGGTTAGGTTGGCCATGTTAAATTTCCCCTTAGTGTCGGGGGATTAGCGGGGTAAATACAGGGTTTATGGGGATAGGGCCTGGGTGGGATTGTTGTGAGAATCATTGAATCATAGAATCCCTACAGTGCAGAAGGAGGCCATTCAGCCCATCGAGTCAGCACTGACAATAATCCCACCCCAGCCCTATCCTTGTAACCCCGCGTAATCCCCTTGACACTGAGGGGAAATCACACCCAGACCTGTTCCCCGTAACCCCAAGTATTTACTCCACTAATCCCCCCAGCCTACACATCTTGGAGCACAAAAGGGCAATTTTGCACGGCCAATGCACCCTAACCAGCACGTCTTTCAGAATGTGGGAGGAAACCCACGCGGACACGGGGAGAATGTGCAGACTCCACACAGACAGTGACCCAAGCCGGGAATCGAACCCGGGTCCCTGACGCTGTGAGGCAGCAGTGCTAACCCACTGTGGAGGCTCGATGGGCCGGATGGCCTCCTCCTGCACTGTAGGGATTCCATGATTCTAAGTGTTCGCTGATGATTGCACAAAGTTCAGCACCGTTGGTGACTCCTCAGACACTGAAGTGTCCAAATGCAGCAGGACCTGTAAGAAGTCTCACAACACCAGGTTAAAGTCCCAACAGTCCTTCAGGAGCAGCGCTCCGAAAGCTCGTGCTACCAAATAAACCTGTTGGACTTTAATCTGGTGTTGTGAAACTCCTTACTGTGCCCACCCCAGTCCAACGCCGGCATCTCCACAGCAGGACCTGGACAATGTCCAAGCTCACTGTCGAATCCAGGAGGTTTTGAAAGTGCCAAATTGGAAGGTGAGATTGCTGTACCTCCTTGGAGCTGGGCTTCACTGCAGCTGTGCGAAAGGCTGAGATCAGAAATACGAGCTCTCCGTTATTCTGCCGAGTATTCCCAACACTTTCCGATGTTATTTGAGATTTCCAATGGGCGCAGTACGTTTGCTGTTATCTGAGTTTTTCCCATCTCCCCTCATAATTAGCCCCTCGGATGCCAGTTACCATTCCAGTTAATCTGCAGACCCTCACCCACACCCCAAGTCCAATATAAGGTTCCTCAGTAGCAGCAGTGTATACTATCTACAAGATTCACTGCAGCAATTCACCAAAGATCCTTAGACAGCACCTTCCAAACCCACGGTCACTTCCATCTAGAAGGACAAGGAGCAGCAGATACATGGGAACACCACCACTTGCAAGTTCCCCTCCAAGCCACTCACCATCCTGACCCAGCTGTTCCTTTGCAGTCGCTGGGTCAAAATCCTGGAATACCCTCCCTAACGGCATTGTGGGTCAACCCACAGAACATGGACTGCAGCGATTCAAGATGGCAGCTCACCACCACCTTCTCAAGGGGCAACTAGGGATGGGCAATAAATGCAGGGCAGCCATGTTGAATTTGAATTCAAACAAAATGTGGAATTAAGAATCTACTGATGACCATTGATTTGTTTTATTATTGTCACATGTATTAACATACAGTGAAAAGTATTGTTTCTTGCGCGCTATACAGACAGAGCATACCGTTCATAGAGAAGGAAACAAGAGAATGCAGAATGTAGTGTTACTGTCATAGCGAGGGTGTAGAGAAAGATCAACTTAAAGTGAGGGAGGTCCATTCAAAAGGCAGCAGGGAAGAAGTTGTTCTTGATTCGGTTGGTACGTGACCTCAGACTTTTGTATCATTTTCCCGATGGAAGAAGGTGGAAGAGAGAATGTCCGGGGTGCGTGGGGTCTTTAATTATGCTGGCTGCTTTGCCGAGGCAACAGGAAGTGTAGACAGAGTCGACGGATGGGAGGCTGGTTTGCGTGATGGACTGGGCTACATTCATGATCTTTTGTAGTTTCTTGAGGTCTTGGACAGAGCAGGAGCCATACCAAGCTGTGATACAACCAGAAAGAATGCTTTCTATGGTGCATCTGTAAAGGTTGGTGAGAGTCGTAGCTAACATGCCGAATTTCCTTAGTCTTCTGAGCAAATAGAGGCGTTGATGGGCTTTCTTAACTATAATGTCGGCATGGGGAGGATCAGGACAGGTTGTAGGTGATCTGGACACCTAAAAACTTGAAGCTCTCGACCCTTTCCACTTCGTCCCCGTTGATGTAGACAGGGGAATGTTCTCCTTTATTCTTCCTGAAGTCGATGACAATCTCTTTCGTTTTGTTGACATTGAGGGAGAGATTATTGTAAACTGTCAGAAAAACCCATCTGGTTCACCTTACCTGGTCTGGCCTACATGTGACTCCAAACCCACAGAGATGTGGATGACTCTTAAATGACCTCTGAAATCGGGATTCTCAGTTCAGGGGGTAACTAGGGATAGGCAGCAAATGCTGGCCTTTCCAGCAACATCCCATGAAAAAATTTTTTTTTAAATCCCTCTGCCTTAAAAATATTCAAAGATTTCCATCACCTTTTGAGGAAGAGAGTTCCAGTGATTCACCACCCTCTGAGAGAAACTAATCTCCGTCTCTGGGGTGGCACGGTGGCACAGTGGTTAGCACTGCTGCCTCACAGCCCCAGAAACCCGGGTTCAATTCCTGGCTCGGGTCAATGTCTGTGTGGAGTCTGCACATTCTCCCCGTGTCTGCATGGGTTTCCTCTGGGTGCTCCGGTTTCCTCCCACAGTCCGAAACACATGCCGGTTAGGATGCATTGGCCGTGCTAAATTCTCCCTTAATGTACCCGAACAGGCGCCGGAGTGTGGTGACTAGGAGATTTTCACAGTAACTTCATTGCGGTGTTAATGTAAGCCTTACTTGTGACACTAATAAATAAACTTAAATTATTGGCAAACCCCCTATTTTTAAATCGTGACTCCTAGTTTTAGATATCTACAAACAACGGGTTTTGACAAAGGGTCATCTGGGACTCGAAACGTCAGCTCTTTTCTCTCTCAACAGATGCTGCCAGACCTGCTGAGATTTTCCAGCATTTTCTGTTTTGGTTTCAGATTCCAGCACCCGCAGTAATTTGCTTTCATCTTATGTAGATATCTCCTTATGCGCCTCCGTTTTTTTCTCAACCCCATTCCTGTGAAGTACCTTGCGAAGCTTTATTACATTATTGATGCTATATAAATGCAAATTTCTTTTGGTTTTGTTGCTGTTAAGCTGGTTGGAAAAGTCCCAAGGAGGTAGTTGAGGAGAATGTTTTTCAGTTTTGATGATCTGGAATGACTCGGAAGTGCAGTGGAAGCAGATTTAATCATAACCTTCAAAATGATGCTCAACTTATCAAATGAAAACATTACAGCGCTGTGGGGAAAGATCAAGGAGTCATGGAACAATTTGGATAGAATTTCAAAGGGCCAGCACAGCAAGATAGCCTGAATGGACTCTGTTGTTATTTTCACTATCCCAGGGCAATCCCAGAGATCGCTCGACTAAGCGTTCAACAGGTTTCTTTGCAAGAGTTTTAAAATATCTCTGTTGTCACAAAAGGTTGGCACCCATGTTTACAGCTCAGCTCCCAGTAACTTCAATAGTCTTGCTATATTTTGCTCTGAATCCACACCTAGGCCTAACCAATCAAGCACAGTGAGCATAGATCAGTTGCCAGACTCTCATAATCAAACACAGAGGTGTTGAACCCTCACCTCCTTCGATGATGGATCAAAAGCTGGTTCGCAGATAGGAAGCAAATACTTTTTAAAATTCATTTCTGGGACATAGGCGTCTCTGGCTGGGCCAGAATTTATTGCCCATTCCTAGTTACCGGATGGAGTCGAGAGTCAACCACATTGCTGTGGCTCTGGAGTCACATGTAGGCCAGATCGGGTAAGGACGGCAGATTTCCTTCCCTAAAGGGAGATTAGTGAACCAGATGGGTTTTTATGACAATCAACAATGGTTTCATGGTCATCAGTAGATTCTTAATTCCAGATTTTTTTATTATTGAATTCAAATTCCACCAGCAGTCGTGGTGGGATTCGAACCCGGGTCCCCAGAACATTCGCTGAGATTCTGGATTAATAGTCTAGGTGATAAAACCACTAGGCCAGTGCATTCCCAAGAGTTGGCATAAATGGGTATTGGCAGGCAGGCAGTGACTAGTGGGGTACCGCAAGGATCCGTGCTAGGATCGGGCGGCACGCTGGCAGACGGTGCTGCCTCACAGCTCCACGGACCTGGGTTCGATTCCCGGCTCGGGTCACTGTCTGTGTGGAGTTTGCACATTCTCCCCGTGTCTGCGTGGGTTTCCTCCGGGTGCTCCGGTTTCCTCCCACAGTCCGAAAGATCTGCGGGTTAGGTTGATTGGCCGTGCTAAATTGACCCTTAGTATCCTGGGATGTGTAGGTTAGAGGGATTAGTGGGGTAAATGTGTGGGGTAGTGGGAGTAGGATTGTTGTCGGTACAGACTCGATGGGCTGAATGGCCTCCTTCTGCACTGTAGACCCCAACTGTTCATATTATATATTAATGATTTGCAAGAGAGAACTAAATTTTCAAATCTGCAGATGATACAAAGTTGGGTGGGAGGGTGTGTGAGGAGGATGCAGAGATGATTCAGCGTGATTTGGACAGGCTGAGTGTGTGGGCATCTGCATGGCAGATGCAGAATAATGTGGATAAATGTGAGGTTATCCACTTTGGTAGCAAAAATAGGAAGGTGGATTATTATTTGCATGGATGTAAATTGAGAGAGGTGGATACTCAGCGAGACCTTGGTATCCTCGTGCATCAGTCGCTGAAAGTAAGCGCGCAGGTACAGCAGGCAGTAAAGAAGGTGAATGGTATGTTGGCCTTCATAGCGAGAGGATTTGAGAAACAGGGATGTTTTATTGCAATTGTACAGGGTGTTGGTAAGGCCACATATTGTGTGCAGTTTTGGTGTCCTTATCTGAGGAAGGATGTCCTTGCCATAGAGGGAGTGCAGCGAAGGTTTACCAGGCTGATTCCTGGGATGGCAGGTCTGTCATATGAGGAGAGATTAAGTCGGTTAGGATTATATTCACTGGAGTTTAGAAGAGAGAGAGGGGATCTCATAGAAATGTATAAAATTCTAACAGGATTAGACAGGGTAGATTCAGAATGAATGTTCCCGATGGTGGGGGGAGTCCAGAACTAGGGGTCACAGTTTGAGGATAAGGGGTAAACCTTTTAGGACTGAGGAGAAATTTCTTCACCCAGAGGGTGGTGAATGTGTGGAATTCACTACCACAGAAAGTAGTTGAGGCCAAAATATTGTGTGATTTCAAGAAGATATAGCTCTTGGGGCTAAAGATATTCAGGGATATGGGTAAGATGGGACCAGAATATTGAATTTGATGATCAGCCATGATCAGAATGAATGGCGGAGCAGGCTCGAAGGGCCGAATGGCCTCCTCCTGCTTCTAGTTTCCAAGTTTCAATGATCATTGAATCTCTCCAGTGCAGAAGGAGGCCATTCAGCCCATCGACTCTGCACCGACTCTCTGACAGAGCATTTCACCCAGGCCCACATACCCCACTTTATCCCCATAATCCTCACTCATTTACCCCGCTAATCCCCCTCGCCTACGACACTTGGGATACTAAGGTGCAATTTAGCATGGCCAATCCACCACTTGGGACACTAAGGGGCAACTTAGCATGGCCAATCCATGAAACCTGCACATCTTTGGACTGTGGGAGGAAACCGGAGCACCCGGAGAAAACCCACGCAGACACGGGGAGAACGTGCAGACTCCACACAGACAGTGACCCGAGCCGGGAGTCGAACACTGGGTCCCTGGCGCTGTGAGGCAGCAGTGTTAACCACTGTGCTGTCCTCTGGGCTTTTGGTTGGGCTGCTGACTCTCCCAGGAAAGGCCGTGTAGCCTACTCCTGTGTCTATTTTCTCTCTCTTTCGCTGATTCCATTATCTTTCTTTTGGTCGGAATTCTCCGGTCTCGCCCGCCGTGCCAGCGAGGATGGAGAATTTGGCCGCCCGGACACATCTCCGGTCACTGCGGCGGGACTGGAGAATCCCAGTCCAGGATGAGGTTGGAGAATTCTGGCCACAAAGTCTGGTGATTCTGTACGCATAATGATGCACTGATTGAATTGGCTGATTGCTGCAGTATTGATTGCCGTGGTCAGTGCTTTCGAGTTTAGTGCTTTGACAAAGTCGCGGCGTCCTTCAAGGGGGTTTGATGTTTGTAGCTAACAGCTGTTTCCTCCTGTTGTCTCCCCGCCGCAGATATATCGGTCAGCCTGCTCTCGGTCATCGTGACGTTCTGCGGCATCGTCCTCCTGGGCGTCTCGCTATTCGTCTCGTGGAAGCTGTGCTGGATCCCATGGAGGGACAAAGGTCTGACCCCCCAGCGCAAGGACTCGCATCACCTACACCACCTGCACCACCACTCGCACTTCACCGACCTGGCCGTCGAGCGGGTCGACTGCGGCCTCGAGATGCCGGAGCGCTCGTACCTGGACCTGGAGTCGTACCCCGAGACCAGCATCAAGCTGAGCCAGACCTCCCCCGACATCCCCGTCGACACAAGCTCCGGGAGTAAAGAAAACAGCATCCCGAATGCGCACTCCCACCAACAGGTCTCTGCCCCACCACCAGCCACAAGGTGGGAAATGTAACGGGGTGTTATGGGAGAGGGGAGGGTGGGGTTAATATTGGTGTTACTTACTCCTTTAAGGCCATGGAATCCCAACAGTGCATTTGGCCCATCAAGTCCGCACCGACTCTCTGACAGAGCATTTCACCCAGGCCCTCTCCCCATCATCCCATGTATTTACCCTACTAATCCCCCTACTCGACACATCTTTGGACACTAAGGGGCAATTTAGCATGGCCAATCCACCTAACCTGCACGTCTTTGGACACTAAGGGGCAATTTAGCATGGCCAATCCACCTAACCTGCACATCTTTGGACAATAAGGGGCAATTTAGCATGGCCAATCCACCTAACCTGCACGTCTTTGGACACTAAGGGGCAATTTAGCATGGCCAATCCACCTAACCTGCACGTCTTTGGACACTAAGGGGCAATTTAGCATGGCCAATCCACCTAACCTGCACGTCTTTGGACACTAAGGGGCAATTTAGCATGGCCAATCCACCTAACCTGCACATCTTTGGACACTAAGGGGCAATTTAGCATGGCCAATCCACCTAACCTGCACATGTTTTGACACCATGGGCTAATTCAGCATGGCCAATCCACCTAACCTGCACACCTTGGGACACTAAGGGGCAACTTAGCATGGCCAATCCACCTAACCTACACATCTTTGGACACTAAGGGGCAATTTAGCATGGCCAATCCACCTAACCTACACATCTTTGGACATTAAGGGGCAATTTAGCATGGCCAATCCACCTAACCTACACATCTTTGGACATTAAGGGGCAATTTAGCATGGCCAATCCACCTAACCTACACATCTTTGGACACTAAGGGGCAATTTAGCATGGCCAATCCACCTAACCCGCACATCTTTGGACTGTGGGAGGAAACCGGAGCACCCGGAGGAAACCCACACAGACACGGGGAGAATGTGCAGACTCCACACAGAGGCTGGAATTGAATTCCACCCAAGGCTGGAATTGAACCAGGTCCCTAGCACTGTGAGGCAGCAGTGCTAACCACTGTGCTGCCCAACAGGTGGTGGGAATCTTGAATGCGCTGCCTGGGAAGGTAGCAGAGGCGGATAGCTTACAACCTTTAAAAATAATTGGATGAGCACTTGAAATATCATAACATTCAAGGATATGGGACAAGCGCAGGAAAATGGGATTAGCGCGACTTCAGTGGTAGAAATTGTCAGTGTAGATTCAATGGACCGAAGGGCCTTTGCTGGGCTGAATGATTCTATGACTATGACTCTTGAGGGGAGGGGGGGATGGTCTTTGATAAGGGGCTGTGCAATTTGGGCCAATATTGTCTGGCGTTTCAAAGAACAATGGGCAATCTCATTGAAATGTACAAGATTCTGAAGGGGGTTTGTGAGAGTAGACACTACCTCCACCATCACCCCAAGCAACGTGTTCCAGACACCTACTACTCTCTGTGTAAGAAAACGTGCCCCTCACATCTCCTTTGAACTTTCCCCCTTTCACCTTAAGTGCTTGCCCCCTAGTATTAGACATTTCAACTCTGGGGAAATAGATTCTGAACCTTTGCAGTCTGTCTGGCAGTAGGTACACCTGCAGTGCTGTTAGGGAGGGACTTCTGGCAGTTTGACCCAATGACAATAAAAGGAACAGCGATATTGTTCTGTAATTCCCCCGTGACTGGGGCTTCCTCGTTTCTGCTTAGAAGCCCCCACTGTGGGAGTTACTAAAAGTGAATCAAATACTGGGGAAACACGATTGGAAGGATGTGGTTGCACTGGAGGGGGTGCAGAGGAGATTCACCAGGATGTGCCTGGGATGGAACATTTAAGTTACGAATAGAGGTTGGGTAGGCTTGGGTTGTTTCCATTGGAGCAGAGAAGATTGAGGGGCGACCTCATTGAGGTGTTCAAGATTATGAAGGGCATGGAGAGGGTGGATAGGGATCAGCTGTTCCCCTCAGTTGAAGGGTCAGTCACAAGGGGACATACTTGATTTGATTTATTATTAACATACAGTGAAAAGTATTGTTTCTCGCGTGATATACGGACAAAACATACCGTTCATAGAGAAGGAAACGAGAGACTGCAGAATGTAGTGTTACAGTCATAGCTAGGGTGCAGAGAAAGATCAACTTAATGCAAGGTAGGTCCATTCAAAAGTCTGACAGCAGCAGGGAAGAAGCTGTTCTTGAGTCGGTTGGTACGTGACCTCAGACTTTTGTATCTTTTTCCTGAAGGAAGAAGGTGGAAGAGAGAATGTCCGGGGTGCGTGGGGTCTTTAATTATGCTGGCTGCTTTGCCGGGGCAACGGGAAGTGTAGACAGAGTCAATGGATGGGAGGCTGATTTGTGTGATTGATTGGGCTACATTCACGACGTTTTGTAGTTCCTTGCGGTCTTGGGCAGAGCAGGAGCCATACCAAGCTGTGATACAACCAGAAAGAATGCTTTCTCTGGTGCATCTGTAGAAGTTGGTGAGAGTCATAGCTGACATGCCAAATTTCCTTCCTCTTCTGAGAAAGTAAGGTTCAAGGTGAGGGGTGGGAGAGGTTTAAGGGGGTATGTGAGGAAAAGCTTTTTTACCCAGAGGGTGGTGAGGGTCTGGAATGCGCTGCCTGGGAGGGTGGTGGGGGCGGGATGCCTCACATCCTTTAAAAAGTACCTGGATGAGCACTTGGCACGTCATAACATTCAGGGCTATGGGCCAAGTAAAGGAGATTATGTAGGAGGTCAGGGGTATTTCTAATGTGGCGGTGCAGACTCGATGGGCTGAAGGGCCTCTTCTGCGCTGTTTGGTTCTATGATTCTAAGAAGTCTCAATTACCTTCCAGGTTCAACTCACTCCCGAGGCCAATCCCGCAGCAGTTGTCCAGTCCGGACTTTGGGAGCCAAAGCGATGAGAAGGTGGAGCAAGTAACCAGCATTGGCCAGATCAAACCGGAACTCTACAAACAGCGCTCCATCGACGCTGAGGCAAAGAAGCACCAGAAAGTGAACTGTGGGCGGATAAACTTCCTGCTGAGGTACACATACGCCACAGAGCAACTGGTGGTCAAAATCCTGAAGGCCCTCGACCTGCCGGCTAAAGACGCCAACGGGTTCTCCGACCCTTACGTGAAGATTTACCTCCTCCCCGACCGCAAGAAGAAGTTCCAGACCAAGGTTCATCGCAAGACGCTGAACCCGGTCTTTAACGAGACCTTCCAGTTCAACGTGCCCTTCAATGAGCTTCAGAACCGCAAGCTCCATTTCAGCATCTATGACTTTGATCGCTTCTCCCGCCACGACCTGATCGGGCAGGTGGTGCTGGACAACCTGCTGGAATTCTCCGACCTGTCCGAGGGCACGCCCATGTGGCGAGACATCTTGGAAGCGACATCGGTACGTTGTGTTGATTCTTCCCCCAACAACACCGAGCGAGTCCGGTCGGACCCATCGGAACAAATCTCCCCACCCCCACCTCATACCCAACATACAATCGCTACGGTGCAGGAGGCCATTCGGCCTTCTGAGCCTACACTGACAACAATCTATCCCCGTAACACCACGTATTCACCCTGCTAATCCTAAGGGGCAATTTAGCATGGCCAATCCACCTAACCCACACATCTCTGGACTGTGGGAGGAAACCGGAGCATCCAGAGGAAACCCACGCAGACACGGGGAGAACGTGCAGACTCCACACAGACAGTGACCCAAGCCGGGAATCAAACCCGGATCCCTGGAGCTGTGAGGCAGCAGTGCTAACCCACTGTGCCGCAGTGCCACCCCAATGTTTCAGGCACAGGAATGGAGGGGATGGGGATGGCAGAATTGGGGGGATGGGGGAATGTGGGGCCAGGTCAGGGTGTATAGGGAGAGCGGGAGGGAGGGGGGGTGGGGAGGGGGTGGTTTAGCAACAAAGCCAGTGTTCAGTGGGGCTCCCCATCTCAATGCTGGATGCCCTGATCAGTGAGATGCTGAGGTGGGGTGCATCGCGAGGGAGGGGAAATTATGGACATTGACTGGGCAAGTACCTGACTGTGGAATCGTAAGGTGCGGGCGTCTCAGCAGGAAGGGCATCTTTCAGTGAACTCACCCCTCCGGATGGGCGGCACGGTGGCACAGTGCTGAGCACTGCTGCCTCACAGCGCCAGGGACCCGGCTTCAATTCCAGTCTCGGGTCACTGTCTGTGTGGAATTTGCAAATTCTCCCCGTGTCTGCGTGGGTTTCCTCCGGGTGGTCCAGTTCCCTCCCACAGTCTGAAAGACGTGCTGATTAGGTGCATTTGCCGTGATAAATTGCCCTTTAGATTTGACTTATTATTGTCACATGTATTGGGATACAATGAAAAGTATTGTTTCTTGCGCTATGCAAACAAAGCATACTGTTCATAGAGTACATAGGAAAGAAAGAAAGGAGAGAGTGCAGAATATAGTATTACAGTCATAGCTAGGGTGTAGAGAATGATCAGCTTAATATAAGGTTGGTCTATTCAAAAGTCTGACAGCAGCAGGGAAGAAGCTGTTCTTGAGTCGGTTGGTGCGTGATCTTCGACTTTTGTATCGTTTTCCCAACGGCAGAAGGTGGAAGAGAGAATGGCCGGGGTGCGTGGGGTCCTTGATTATGCTGCCTGCTTTGCCGAGGCAGTAAAATGGTCAATGGTGGTGTCCAAAGATGTGCAGGTTAGGTGGGTTGGCCATGCTAAATTGCCCCTTAATGTCCAAAGATGTGTAGGTTAGGAGGATTAGAGGGGTAAATATGTAGGGTTAAGTGGATAGGGCCTGGGTGGGATGCTCTGTTGGAGAGTCAGTGCAGACCCGATGGGCCGAATGGACTCCTTCAGCACTGTAGGGATTCTATGGCGCTGCGTCCCCCAATCAGACTTAATGTGATCACAAAACCCACCCCGTAGGAGGGCACAACTCTCTGCCGCATGACTTGTGGACACTGGAGAGCTTCCAGTGCACAGGGCTTTTGCCGCGAATGTACTTATTTCACTGAAATCAAATCCCGCAGAGGCTGTGGTGGGATTTGAACTTGGATCTCACTCAGCCCAGCCTTGGATTAGCAGTCCAATAGTGCCTTGGGGCTGGATTCCCCCCCCCCACCGCCGTGGTACCCTGCTCAATGCATCGAATTGGTAACCTCGGTGATTGTCACGTGAGCGATCTGTAGAAGCCATTAGTCATCGTGATTGTGAAGTTGACAAAAGGAGTGGGAGTCGGTGACTCAACAATAAATCTGCTCTCCTCCTCTCAGGTATCTCTCGATCCCATTTTCCGTATCCTGCGCCGCCTCGGCTAACTGCTCGGCCTGCAGGAATACACATTGTAAGAAGTCTCACAACACCAGGTTAAAGTCCAACAGGTTTATTTGGCAGCACGAGCTTTTGGAGTCTCGCTCCTTCATCAGGTGAGTGGGAGTTGTGTTCATAAACAGGGCATACATAGACACAGACTCAATTTACAAGATAATGGTTAGAATGCGAGTTTTTACAAGTAATCAAGTCTTAAAGGTACAGACAATGTGAGTGGAGAGAGCATTAAGCACAGGTTAAAGAGATGTGTATTGTCTCCAGCCAGGACAGTTAGTGAGATTTTGCAAGCCCAGGCAAGTTGTGAGGGTTACAGATAGTGTGACATGAACCCAAGATCCCGGTTGGGGCCATCCTCATGTGTGCGGAACCTGGCTATTAGTCTCTGCAAAGCGATTCTGTGTTGTCGTACGTCGTGAAGGCGCCTTGGAGAACGCTTACCCGAAGATCAGAGGCTGAATGCCCGTGACTGCTGAAGTGTTCCCCGACAGGAAGGGAAAACCTGTCTACCTGATACGCTGCAGGAAAGGATGTCCTGAGGCATGGTACATTGGCAAAACCATGCAGACGCTCCGACAATGGATGAATGAACACCACTCGACAATCACCAGGCAGGAGTGTTCCCTTCCTGTCGGGGAACACTTCAGCAGTCACGGGCATTCAGCCTCTGATCTTCGGGTAAGCATTCTCCAAGGTGGCCTTCACGACACACGACAACGCAGAATCGCTGAGCAGAGACTGATAGCCAAGTTCCGCACACATGAGGACGGCCTCAACCGGGATCTTGGGTTCATGTCACACTATCTGTAACCCCCACGACTTGCCTGGGCTTGCAAAATCTCACTAACTGTCCAGGCTGGAGACAATACACATCTCTTTAACCTGTGCTTAACCCTCTCTCCACTCACATTGTCTGTACCTTTAAGACTTGATTACCTGTAAAGACTCGCATTCCAACCATTATCTTGTAAATTGAGTTTGTGTCTATGTATGCCCTGTTTGTGAACCCAAGTCTTCACTCACCTGATGAAGGAGCAGTGCTCCGAAAGCTTGTGCTACCAAATAAACCTGTTGGACTTTAACCTGGTGTTGTGAGACTTCTGACTGTGCCCACCCCAGTCCAACGCCGGCGTCTCCACATCAGGAATACACATTACCACAGCCTGTGCGGTGGGAAGCTGCTGAGAATACATGAGGGAGGGTCGGGAGGGGAGAACAGAGACTGAGGGGGTTAAAGATTGCTGCTCGCAACATCGTGGAGAAGAAAAACCTCCCAAGCTATTTAGCAGTGCTCAAATTAAGAAGGAAAGTTTATCAAAGTCAACTGGAATTCTCCAAGGCAGAACGGCGTTGAGTAGGCCTCAATTTAAGAAGTGGTCTCGCATCATATCACACAGGCCTTTGACTAGGGCAGAAGAAATACCCATCTGAGGTAACTTGGAAAGAGTTTTTCAAGCCCGAACCATGGGGCGGGGGACGGGGGACATTAGGATTTTTAGTTTTTGGCCTCTCCCGGAAAGATGTGGACGAATAGGGTTGCCAACTGCAATTTTCTGGGACATTGGCGTCACTGGCTGGCCAGCATTTATTGCCCGTCCTTCGTTGGCCTTGTTCAGAGTGCAGTTGAGAGTCAACCACATTGCTGTGGCCCTCTGGAGTCACATGTAGGCCAGACCGGGTAAGGACGGCAGATTTCCTTCCCTAAAGGGACATTAATGAACCAGATGGGTTTTTCCAACAATGGTTTCACGGTCTTCAGTAGATTCTTAATTCCAGATATTTTTAAATCGAATTCCACCATCTGCCGTGGCGGGATTCGAACCTGGGTCCCCAAAACATTAGCTGAGTTTCTGGACTAATAATCTAGCGATAATACCACCAGGCCATCACCTCTCCACTAGCCTGGTCTGGTAGGCACAGTATTTATGTGGCTGGTCCATTCAGTCAATGGTAACTTCTAGAAGGTTGACTGTGCATGCAAATGGTTTTCAAGATTTCCCTGATCTTTAACCTTTGGATAGACTTCCATTAATGGTTTGGACAGTGATGAGTTGCAAGTGTATACACACTGAGATATGTGTAAGCGATTGGTTTGGCACAATACATAGCCGAATCCTGAAAAAGATCATCTATTGTGCAGAGATAAGTAGAGATGTTTTACCTACACTTTCTCCAGTGCTATTAGACAATAAAGTCTATCAATCACCTCCCTCCAATGCAACAATTAATTATATTGAAACCTAATTGAAATGGCAGTGTGCACTTAGTCACAATACAGGACAGAGGCTACTCTTCAAATTGCAAAAAGCCATTATGTAAATATGTTAAAGTTTATTTATTAGTCACAAGTAAGGCTTACATTAACACTGCAATGAAGTTACTGTGAAATTTCCCTACTCGCCACATTCCAGCACCTGTTCAGGTCAATGCATCGCACCAGCCTCTCAATGTCCAAAGATGTGCAGGTTAGGTGGATTGGCCATGCTGAATTGCCCCTTAGTGTCAGGTGGAATTACAGGATTAAGGGCTGAGGGCCTGGGTGGGTTTATTGTCGGCGCAGGCTCCGATGGGCTGAATGGCCTCCTTCTGCATTGTAGGGATTCTATGATTCAGGTTTGGCTCACGACATCTGACCTTTTGCCTGATTTTAATCACCCCACCATCGGACCTCACGATCTTTCGGACCTTTTGGTCTTTAAGCAGGAGCCGCGGCTTTGACGGTCTGCACTCTCACCGAAAATGCCTTCCGGTCTTGAGGCTCCAAACTCTGGAATACCCTCCCCACACTTCTTGACCTCACTTTCCTCCTCTCAGACAATCCTCTTTGACCGAGCTTTAGGTTTTCTGAGCTAATGGACCCAATTTTATCATTGCATTGCGCCCGTTTTCGGGTGCAAAAACTTGGTAAAGTCGGGCGTGAGGCGAATAGTGTGATCCGCGCCCGCCTCCACGCCGGTTCCTGCTTTACCAAGGGCCGAAAATGGCCGCGATCGGGACCACGCCCGAAACGGGCGCAACGGCCATTTAAATGCATTTGCATGTATTTAAATTGACTTAATGGGCTGCACGCCCAACCTTACCGGCACTTCCCCCTTTACCACCGCGTTCGCCCGTCCAGAATCGGCGCAAAACAGACATGCTCCGTATAAGCCCGATTCGGGCGCTCCAGTGAGTGAGGGTTAGTGAGGAGGTAAGTGCTGAGCGTCTGACGGTTCTCTGCTTGAGATCAGTGGAGGGGGGCGGGGTGGTACCGTTGCCACTCTGCCTGTGATCAGTGGGGGGGGAAGGGGATCCGCTGCCCCTTTGCCTGTGATTAGTGTAGGGGGGAAGAGGGGATCCGCTGCCACTCTGCCTGTGATGATGTGGAGATGCCGGTGTTGGACTGGGGTAAACACAGTAAGAGGTTTAACAACACCAGGTTAAAGTCCAACAGGTTTATTTGGTAGCAAAAGCCACACAAGCTTTCGGAGCTGCAAGCCCCTTCTTCAGGTGAGTGGGGCTTGCAGCTCCGAAAGCTTGTGTGGCTTTTGCTACCAAATAAACCTGTTGGACTTTAACCTGGTGTTGTTAAACTTCTTACTCTGCCTGTGATCAGTGTAGGGGGAAGGAGATCCGCTGCCCCTTTGCCTACGGGCGGCACGGTAGCACAGTGGTTAGCACTGCTGCTTCACAGCTCCAGGGATCTGGGTTCGATTCCCGGCTTGGGTCACTGTCTGTGTGGAGTTTGCACATTCTCCTCGTGTCTGCGTGGGTTTCCTCCGGGTGCTCCGGTTTCCTCCCACAGTCCAAAGATGTGCGGGTTAGGTTGATTGGCCATGCTAAAATTGCCCCTTAGTGTCCTGGGATGCGTAGGTTAGAGGGATTAGTGGGTAAATATGTAGGGATATGGGGGTAGGGCCTGGGTGGGATTGTGGTCGGTGCAGACTCGATGGGCCGAATGGCCTCCTTCTGTACTGTAGGGTTTCTATGATTCTATGATCAGTGTAGGAAGGAAGGGGATCCGCTGCCACTCTGCCTGTGATCAGTGTAGGGGAAAGGTGGGTCCGCTGCCACTCTGCCTGAGGTCAGTGGGGTGAAGGGGGCAGGGGCCCGTGATCGGTCTGGGTGGCGGGGGGGGGGGGGATAAGGGGGTCAGTAATGTTGTGGGGTAGGGCAATGTCTGTGGGGGCCAGGGGGAGGCATTATCCGGCCCGGGAGCGATGTGGCAGGGGAGCCGCATTCTATCATTTTGTTTCTGCGCGTGCGCAGTTGGGGGCTCCGATCGGAGCTGCAGGGTTTCGGGCGCGCTAAGCCCCGCCCACAGGCTTCTGCAGTGCGATTCGGAATCGCTGATATTTTTTCAGGTAGAGTGCATGTGGGGGCGCCTGAGAACGGATCTAAAAGTCGGATCTGAAACACTCCCAGATTCAAGTCCATCCAGCACTTGGAATCAAAATGGTAAAATAGGGCCCACTATTGCACTCAGTTTTTTCCAGCTCCGCCCTGTGCAATTTTCATTCCATTTCTTTGAGGGGAGGTAGTGGAGTAGTGGTATTGTCACTGAACTGGAGATTCAGAGACCCAGGGGGACCTGGGTTCGAATCCCACCACGGCAGATGGTGGAATTAGAATCTGATAATAACTCGGAATTCAGAGTCTACTGATGATCGTGAATCAATTGTGGGAGAAACCCATCCGGTTCGCTGAAAGCTTTTCGGGAAGGAAATCCGCTGTCCTTACCTGGTCATGGTTTTCACAAGAGCATTATCTGAAGACCGCAGGGCTCTGGGCAAAAGGGAGGGGGCGGAGGGAATTGGGAGGCATGAGTTGCTCTTGCAGGGAGACATCGCAGACGTGACGGGCTAAAGGGCCTCCTTCTGCGCTACAACCATTTGAGAATGATCCTAGTTTCTCCACATGTGGCCGAGATCTTCCATTGTTGGATAGCACTCATAATAATTTGATTTATTATTGTCACATGTATTAACATACAGTGAAAGGTATTGTTTCTTGTGCGCTATACAGACAAAACATACCGTTCATAGAGAAGGAAAGGAGAGGGTGCAGAATGTAGTGTTACAGTCATAGCTAGGGTGTAGAGAAAGATCAATTTAATATTTGATTTATTATTGTCACATGTATTGGGATACAGTATAAAGTATTATTTCTTGCGCGCTATACAGACAAAGCATACGATTCATAGAGAAGGAAAGGAGAGAGTGCAGAATGTAGTGTCACGGTCATAGCTAGGGTGTAGAGAAAGATCAACTTAATACGCGGTAGGTCCATTCAAAAGTCTGACAACAGCAGGGAAGAAGCTGTTCTTGAGTCGGTTGGTACGTGACCTCAGACTTTTGTATCTTTTTCCTGAAGGAAGAAGGTGGAAGAGAGAATGTCCGGGGTACGTGGGGTCCTTGATTATGCTGGCTGCTTTGCCGAGGCAGCGGGAAGTGCGAACAGAGTCAATGACTCGTTCTGCACTTCTGAAGCTCGACCAGTAACAGAGGTGGATTCTCAGGCTCTCGGCTACAGTACAGGAACCAGGCACAGAGAGGGAGTCATGTTTGCCTGCTCAGAACCTGTATCCTGAACTCTGTAAGACAGGTCACCTTCTTCAGGGCTGTCAGGTTCCGTATAGTGTTACGGTGACACTCACACTTGAGAAGCAAGGGGATTTTCACAGTAACTTCATTGCAGTGTTAATGTAAGACTACTTGTAGAAATCATAGAAACCCTACAGTGCAGAAGGAGGCCATTCGGCCCATCGAGTCTGCACCGACCACAATCCGACCCAGGCCCTACCCCCAAAATATATACCCACTAATCCCTCTAACCTACGCATCTTAGGACTCTAAGGGGCAATTTTTAACCTGGCCAATCAACCTAACCCGCACATCTTTGGACTGTGGAAGGAAACCGGAGCACCCGGAGGAAACCCACGTTTCTAACCCATTGTGACTAATAAATAAACAAACAAACAAGTTCAAGAGGAGTGCGTCGCTTCAGATAGATTTGTTCTACTGCACGGTAATTATTCTTTTTACCACACGGTCCTCCACTAGTTCGTCCCTCAGCCTCCAGTGCCCTGTCTGAGCGACCACTCCTTGTGCATGATCCGAGAACCTTAACGTGCCAGCGAGGCTGCTCAGCCATGAGAGGAAGCGTGAGGGGGAGTGACAATGGCGTATCGGTCATATCACAGGACCAGCAATCCAGAGGCCCCAGGTTAATGCTCTTGGGGGACACAGGGTTCGAATCCCACCACGGCAGCCGGGGAAATTTAAATTCAATTCAAAGAACCTGCAATTGAAAGGTTAGTGACGGTTACCATGGCAACCATCATCAATTTGGAGTATTGTGAGCAGCTTTGGGCCTAGTATCTAAGTAAGGAAGTGCTGGCCTTGGAAATGGTCCAGAGGAGGTTCACAAGAATGATCCCTGGAATGAAGAGCTTGTCGTATGAGGAACGCTTGAGGACTCTGGGTCTGTACTCGTTGGAGTTTGGAAGGATGAGGGGAGATCTTATTGAAACTTACAGGATACTGAGAGGCCTGGATAGAGTGGACGTGGAGAGGATGTTTCCACCAGTAGGAAAAACTAGAACCAGAGGGCACAAACTCAGGCTGAAGGGACAATCCTTTGAAACAGAGATGAGGAGGAATTTCTTCAGCCAGAGAGTGGTGAATCTGTGGAACTCTTTGCCGCAGAAGGCTGTGGAGGCCGGGTCATTGAGTGTCTTTAAGACAGAGATAGATAAGTTCTTGATTAATAAGGGGATCAGGGGTTATGGGGAAAAGGCAGGAGAATGGGGATGAGAAAAATATCAGCCATTATTGAATGGCGGAGCAGACTCGATGGGCCGAGTGGCCTAATTCTGCTCCTGTGTCTTTTGGTCTTAATTGTTGTCAAAATCCCATCGGGCTCTCCAATCTGCCGTCCTCACCCGGTCTGGCCTACATGTGACTCCAGAGCCACAGCAATGTGGTTGATTTTTAACAGCCGCTCTGAAATCGACAAGCGAGACACTCAGTTCAATGGCAATTTAGTAATGGCCCACCGAGGTGTCTACTTTCTCAGGAGGCTAAGGAAATTCGACATGTCTGCTACGGCTCTCACCAATTTTTACAGATGCCCCATAGAAAGCTTCCTTACCGGATTTATCACAGCTTGGTATGTCTCCTGCTCTGACCAAGATCGCAAAAAACTACAAAGGATTATGAACGTAGCCCAGTCCATCACGCAAACCAGCCTCCCATCCATTGACTCTACAATCCACCTAACCTACACACCACAGTGGTTAGCACTGGTCAGTGGTTAGGTGCATTGATCCGAACAAGCGCCGAACTGTGGCGACTAGGGGAATTTCACAGTAACTTCATTGCAGTGTTAATGTAAGCCTTACTTGTGCCACTAATAAATAAACTTTACTTACTTCACTGCTGCCTCACAGCACCAGGGACATGGGTTCGATTCCCGACTTGGATCACTGTCTGTGCGGAGTCTGCACATTCTCCCCGTGTTGGCGTGGGTTTCCTCCGGGTGCTCCGGTTTCCTCACACAGTCTGAATATCGTGCTGGTTAGGGTGCATTGGCCGTGCTAAATTCTCCCTCAGTGTACCCGAACAGGCGCCGGAGTGTGGCGACTCGGGGATTTTCATAGAATCCCTACAGTGCAGAAGGAGGCTGTTCGGCCCATCGAGTTTGCACGAACCACAATCCCACCCAGGCTCTGTCCCCATGCAATTACCCAAGCTAGTCCCCCTGACACTAAGGGGCAATTTAGCACGGCCAATCCACCTAACCTGCACATGTCTGGACTGTGGGAGGAAACCGGAGCACCCGGAGGAAACCCACGCAGACACGGGGAGAATGTGCAAACTCCACACAGACAGTGATCCAAGCCAGGTATCGAACCCGGGTCCCTGGCGCTGTGAGGCAGCAATGCTAACCACTGTGCCGCCCTAATTGTGACGGAAATCAAAGGCTTTCAGGGTAGGCAGGGTTATTGGCATTGCGGTCTCTGTCACACTAGCTGTTGAATGAAGGAGCGAGCTTGAGGGGCCGAATGGCCTCCTCCTGCTCCTGATCCTTTTGATCGTATGGACATTCCTATGAAAGGTGAAACAGGTTTGGGATAATTGGCCGAGAGTACAATTCAATCATTATCTCCCACTGCTCCAGATGCCTTTTGGTCTTGATTGCAGGTGAGTTGTCTCAGGAAGAAATCCAGATGAGGAATATTTGAATCGCTTTGCTGGACTGCCATGTAACAGCGCCCAGGGTCGGGGTGGTCTGGGATCTTCCTTTGCCGTACTAATGTTTCCCTCTATCCCCCAGGAGAAGGCTGATCTGGGCGAGATAAACTTCTCCTTGTGCTACCTCCCAACAGCGGGGAGACTAACCATCACCATCATCAAAGCCACCAACCTGAAGGCGATGGATTTAACCGGATTCTCAGGTACCTTCACCACCGTGCGCACCAGAGGGAGGCAGAGGCCTCCCTCCTTCTGTTCCCCTCAAACCCTGCAGCGAAGGAAGAGGCCATTCGGCCGATCGAGTCTGCACTGTCTCCCCTCCGCCCTGACCCCGTAATCCCATGCATTTACCATGGCTAATCCACCAAGGCGCCGGAGTGTGGCCACCAGGGGAATTTCAGAGTAACTTCATTGCAATGTAAGCCTTATTTGTGACTAATAAATAAACTAATAAATAAACTTTAACTTTAAACTACACATCTTTGGACACTAAGGGGCAATACAGCATGGCCAATCCACCTTAACCCGCACATCTTTGAAGTGTGGGAGGAAACCGGAGCACCCGGAGGAAACCCACGCAGACACAGGGAGAACGTGCAAACTCCACACAGACAGACAGTGACCCATGGCTGGAATTGAACCCGGGTCCCTGGCACCATGATGCATCACTCTCCCCTCCCCCCACCTCTGCTCTCTCTCCCAGGGCATGGCACCTACAGTTACTATCTGCTCCTCCGATCCCTTGGCCAAAGTGACCGCACATGAGCTCAGACAGCGAGTGTCCGTTGGCCGTTGCTGACCAACCCCTGACCCCTGAACCCTGCACATGCTCCCATTCTCGAACATCAGGGCCTATTTCAGGAACGATGCAAAACTCCCCCAGTGGATGCTGGGTAGACAATGACAATTTTCAATGGGAGCGAAAATGGGGTGAAGGGGTAAGGGATAGGAAGTAAATGGTGTCCAGTGACCTGAGGTACAGATAGTCAATAACCTAAATTAATGATGGGACAGACTAGAGGGGCTGAACAGCCTGTTCCCTTTGGATAATCATGTCATAATAGGATTCCTGGCCTGACTCATTCTGCCCTTCACATTCTGAGGGTGCTGAGGTCAAGTCTGGCAAGGCCACTGCTACCTGTGCATGGGGGTAGGAGAGGCGATGGCCTAGTGGTATTATCACTGGACAATTAATCCAGAAACTCAGCTAAGGTCCTGGGGACTCGGGTTCGAATCCCACCACAGCAGAAGGAATTTGAATTCAATAAAAAAAATCTGGAATTAAGAATCTACTGATAACCTATTGCCGATTGTCAGAAAAACCCGTCTGGTTCACTGATGTCCTTTCGGGAAGGAAATCTGCCGTCCTTACCCGGTCTGGCCTACATGTGACTCCAGAGCCACAGCAATGTGGTTGACTCTTGGGGCAGCATGGTGGCACACTGCTGCCTCACAGTGCCAGGAACCCGGGTTCAATTCCGGCCTCGGGTCCCTGCCTATGTGGAGCTTTCACATTCTCCCCCGTGTCTGCGTGGGTTTCCTCCGGGTGCTCCGGTTTCCTCCCACAGTCCAAAAATATGCAAGTTAGGTGGATTGGCAATGCTAAATTGCGCCTTAGTGTCAGGGGTACTAGCTAGGGTAAATACATGGGGATAGGGCCTGGGTGGGATGGTGGTCGGTGCAGACTCGATCGGCCGAATGGCCTCCTTCTGCACTGTATTCTATGATTCAACTGCCCTCCAAGGACAACAAGGGATGGGCAATAAATGCTGGCCAGCCAGTGACGCCCATGTCCCACAATGAATTTTTAAAAAGGTCAGAGGTTGTACTTGAGGTCGGCTGGGACAGGCCCAGGTTTGGGGCAGTGCCGTTATTCCGGCAGAGGTTGTGGGGGAAATGGAGAATCGAGGCCCCGGAGGGCCCCAGCCCGAGTCTCAACTGATCCATTCATTCCGTCTCTCCGCAGATCCCTATGTGAAGGCCTCGCTGATCTGCGAGGGGAGGCGCCTGAAGAAACGGAAGACCTCGATAAAGAAGAACACCCTCAACCCGGTGTACAACGAGGCGTTGGTCTTTGACATTCCCAACGAGAACATGGATCATGTCAACGTCATCATCGCTGTCATGGACTACGACTGGTGAGAAACGCTTGAACCAAAGAGGGGGTCATCCCCAGGGTGGGCGAGAGGGCATGGGGGGATGGAGGTGTTGATGGGCGCCTATGACTGGATTCACCACCAGCATCTATCTATACCTTGGCTGGCATCTGGGTTTTATATTCGTTCAGGGAATGAGTGTTGCTGGTTACGTAGAAAATCAAATCAGGAGGAGGCCATTCGGCCCTCCGAGCCTGCTCCACCATTCATTGTGACCATGACTGGTCATCCAACTCAATATCCTGAAGCCCTCTTTCCCCCCCCCAGTATCCTTTGATCCCTTTAGCCCTCGAGAGCTACATCTAATTCCTTCTTGAAATCACACAACGTTTTGGCCTCAACTATTTCCTGTGGTAGTGAGATCCACACATTCACCACAGGTATGAAGGAAGAGTTTGATCTCCTCTCTGAGAACCAGCACGCAACCACTCAGAGTGAGGTACTCCCCTTCATAATCTGTTAAAGTGAGTGTGAGAAGGGCTAATATCTGCTTCAGAAACTTTGAGTGCTTAAATCAAAATAACTCCCTGAGTTTCTCTCTCTCTGTTCAAGCAACAAGTCATACTTTATCTAACTAAAGTAAACAGGTTAACTAAACTATTAACAAACTGAATAAAACATTATTCTAATGGAATGCTGTTTAGATAAATTCAATTCCACGTATTAACAAAAAAATATAACTTTTAGTCACTCTCAAAATACAACCAGGTTTTATCTTCTGGAATCTTCGCTGATTGCTTCTGTCTTCATTATCAAGATGAGGCTTTCTCTTAAGACATAAATGTGTTGCTGTCTGACTCTCTGGAGCTGGGAGCTGGCTCTTACACCCCCAATGACAGACCAAAATCCCTACAATAGGATTAGTTTACAGGTTACCAAAACATCATAGAATCATAGAGTCCTCGAGGTTTACAGCATGGAAACAGATCCTTCGGCCCAACTTGTCGATGCCACCCCTTTTTTAAAAAAATCCTAAGCTCGTCCCAATTGCCCATATCCCTCTAGACCCATCTTACCCATGTAACTGTCGAAAGGCTTTTTAAAAGCAAAATTGTATCCGCCTCTACTACTACCTGTATAATGGCACAGTATAACTCTGCCATTATACAATAAATGGCAGAGCCATCAAGAGTATAGAAACACAAGGGACCTAGGTGTGCAAGTCCACAAATCCTTGAAGGTGGCAGCACAGGTGGAGAAGGTGGTGAAGAAGGCATATGGTATGCTTGCCTTTATAGGACGGGGTATAGAGTATAAAAGCTGGAGACTGATGTTGCAGCTGTATAGAATGCTGGTTAGGCCACATTTGGAGTACTGTGTCCAGTTCTGGTCGCCGCACTACCAGAAGGAACGGGGAGGCTTTAGAGAGAGTGCAGAGAAGGTTTACCAGGATGTTGCCTGGTATGGAGGGTCTTAGCTATGAGGAGAGATTGGGTAAACTGGGCTTGTTCTCCCTGGAAAGACAGAGAATGAGGGGAGACCTAATAGAGGTGTACAAAATTATGAAGCGTATAGATAGGGTGAACAGTGGGAAGCTTTTTCCCAGGTCTGAAGTGACGATCACAAGGGGTCACGGGCTCAAGCTGAGAGGGGCAAGGCATAACTCAGATATCAGAGGGACGTTTTTTACACAGAGGGTGGTGTGGGCCTGGAATGAGCTGCCAAGTAGGGTGGTGGAGGCAGACACGCTGGCATCGTTTAAGACTTACCTGGATAGTCACATGAGCAGTCTGGGAATGGAGGGGTACAAACGAATGATCTAGTTGGACCAATGAGCGGCACAGGCTTGGAGGGCCGAAGGGCCTGTTTCCTGTGCTGTACTGTTCTTTGTTCTTTGTTGTTTGTACCTCTGGCAGCTTGTTCCAGACACTCACCACCCTCTGTGTGAAACAATTGCCCCTCTGGACCCTTTTGTTTCTCTCCCCTCTCACCTTAAACCTATGCCCTCTAGTTTTAGACTCTCCTACCTTTGGGAAAAGATATTGACTATCTAGCTGATCTGTGCCCCTCATTATTTTATAGACCTCTCTAAGATCACCCCTCAGCCCTCTACGCTCCAGAGAAAAAAGTCCCAGTCTATCCAGCCTCTCCTTATAATTCTAACCATCAAGTCCCGGTAGCATCCTAGTAAATCACTTCTGCACTCTTTCTAGTTTAATAATATCCTTTCTATAATAGGGTGACCAGAACTGTACACAGTATTCAAAGTGTGGCCTTACCAATGTCTTGTACAACTTCAACAATTCGTCCCAAGTCCTGTATTCAATGTTCTGACCAATGAAACCAAGCATGCCGAATGCCTTCTTCATCACCCTGTCCACCTGTGACTCCACTTTCAAGGAGCTATGAAATTGTACCCCTAGATCTCTTTGTTCTATAACTCTCCCCAATGCCTATATTCTCATCTGAATCATTAATATAAGTGACAAATAACAGTGGACCCAGCACCAATCCCTGAGGCACATCGCTGGTCACAGGTCTCCAGTTTGAAAAACCACCCTCTACAACCACCCTCTGTCTTCTGCCATCAAGCCAATTTTGTATCCATTTGGCTACCTCACCCTGAACCCCGTGAGATTGTCCTAATGCAACCACCTACCATGCGGTACCTTGTCAAGGGCCTTGCTAAAGTCCATGTAGACAACATCAACCGCACTGCCCTCATCTACCTTCTTGGTTACCCCTTTAAATTCAACTCTAATAGGCTGCTACTATTCAAATGCCGAGTTTAAACTGATTGGTTAAAATTCAAAAACAATGTGTTGTCTTGGCAACACTACTGCCTCGCCTCGCGATACGATGTTTCACTCTGTGTACTGCATGCACCTGCACCTCTTTTAACTATCTAAGCCGAGCCAAAAAAAACAACCTTTTTTTAACAGACCATTCAATTTTATAACTGAGTATTTTATAAATTAATTTTTTAAAAATTAGTTTTTTATAATTTTGCAAACACTAATTTCACAACGCCACCCTCCGGGTGAAGAAATTTCTCCTCACCTCAGTTCTAAAAGGTTTACCCCTTATCCTCAAACTATGACCCATAGTTCTGGACTCCCCCACCATCGGGAACATTCTTTCCAGCATATGTTATCCATCCCTAATTGCACTTGAACTGAGTTTAAAGTTTTTAAAGTTTAAAAGTTTATTTATTCGTGTCACAAGTAGGCTTGCATTAATACTGCAATGAAGTTACTATGAAATCCCCCTAGTTGCCACACACGTCAGCACCTGTTCGGGTACACTGAGGGAGAATTTTTGCTGCCTCACAGCACCAGGGAGCCGGGTTCGATTCCCGGCTTGGGTCACTGTCAGTATGGAAACTGCACATTCTCCCCGTGTCTGTGTGGGTTTCCTCCGGGTGCTCCGGTTTCCTCCCACAGTCCAAGAGATGTGCTGGTTAGGGTACATTGGCCATGCTAAATTCTCCCTCAGTGTACCCGAACAGGCGCCGGAGTGTGGCGACTAGGGAAATTTCTCAGTAACTTCATTGCAGTGTTAATGTAAACCTTACTTGTGACTAATAAACTAAACTTTAAATCTTTAACTTTAACTTTTTCCCGACGGAAGAAGGTGGAAGAGAGAATGTCCGGGGTGCGTGAGGTCCTTAATTATGCTGGCTGCTTTGCCGAGGCAGCGGGAAGTGTAGACAGAGTCAGTGGATGGGAGGCTGGTTTGCGTGATGAATTGGGTTACATTCACCACCTTTCATTGCCCGTCCCTAATTCCTTTCGAGAAGGTGGTGGTGAGCTGCCTTCTTTCACCACGTGGTGTCGGTAAGCCCTCAGTTTAGTTTAGTTTATTCATTTATTTTATTAGTGTCGCTGTGGGAGGAAACCGGAGCACCCGGAGGAAACCCACGCAGACACGGGGAGAATGTGCACACTCCACACAGACAGTGACCCAAGCCGGGAATCGAACCCGGGTCCCTGACGCTGCGAGGCAGCAGCGCTAACCACTGTGCTCATGCTCTGAGGTCACGTATCAACCGACTGAAGAACAGCTTCTTCCCTGCTGCTGTCAGACTTTTGAATGGACCTACCTCGCATTAAGTTGATTTTTCTCTACACCCTAGCTATGACTGTAACACTACATTCTGCACTCTCTCTTTTCCTTCTCTATGAAAGGTATGCTTTGTCTGTATGGCGCGCAAGAAATAATACTCTTCACTGTAAGTTAATACATGTGACAATAACAAATCAAATCAAAATCAAATCTAAATGCTAGCCTAGCCAGCGACGCCCAAATATCATGACCTAATATAAAGAAATCTGATTCATTCATGAGCGGGAGGTCTAAACATCATAATGGAACAACACGGTAGAAGCAATTCGATTATCACAGGAGGTTTTTATTTTCATATACACTGGCAATACTGAATAGCTCAAGTCATAAAGGCAGAAACATTAAACAAAATGTGCGTGGCTGAATCTCTGGAACACCATATTCCAGAACTGATCCGGAAGCCGAGCCTTCTAAATTTAGTCATGAATAATGAGCCGTAACTCGTGAACGGTCAGGGGGTAAGGACACACTTTGCAAATGAGTGAGGTAAAAGTCCCGAAGGAGGCGAGGAACAAATTGTCCACGTCCTGTGATAAGATGGTGGTAGGTGAACTATAGGCTAACAGAGGAAAGCGTTCAAAGGTGTTTTTGGATTCAACGCAGAGCTTCACACAACCCTGCAAGCCACAAGTTTCACTGGTGCAGTTCGCATGCATGGCCAACAAATGAGGGAACAGAAGTAGTCCATGTTCAAATGCAACAACGTCTGGACAATATCCAGGCTTCGGCTGACAAGTGGCCAGTAACATTCGCGCCACACAAATGCCAGGCAGTGACCATCACCAATCAGAGACACTCCAACCACTGCTCCCTGACATTCAATGGTGTACACAGTAAGAGTTTTAACAACACCTGGTTAAAGTCCAACAGGTTTATTTGGTAGCAAACACCATTAGCTTTCGCTACCAAATACACCTGTTGGACTTTAACCTGGTGTTGTTAAAACTCTTACTGTGTTCACCCCAGTCCAACGCCAGCATCTCCACATCATTCAGTGGTGTAACCATCATTGAATCCCTCACTGTCAACATTCTTGAGGTTACCATTGATGAGAAACTTAACTGGACTCACCACATAAACACAGTGGCAACAAGAGCAGATCAGAGGTTAGGATTACTGCAGTGAGTAACTCACCTCCTGACTCCCCAAAGCCTGTCCACCATCTACAAAGGCACACTCAGGAGTGTGATGGAATACTCTCCACTTGCCTGGATGGGTGCAGCTCCAACAACACTCAAGAAGTTTGACTCCATCCAGGACAAAGCAGCCCCACTTGATTGGTACCACATCCACAAACATCCACTCCCTCCACCACCGACGGTCAGTAGCAGCAGTGTGTACTATCTACAAGATGCACTGCAGCAATTCACCAAAGATCCTTAGACAGCACCTTCCAAACCCACGACCACTTCCATCTAGAAGAACAAGGACGGCAGATACATGGGAACACCACCACCTGCAAGTTCCCCTCCAAGCGGCTCACCATCCTGACTTGGAAATATATCGGCCGTTCCTTCGCAGTCGCTGGGTCAAAATCCTGGAATTCCCTTCCTAACGGCATTGTGGGTCAACCCAACAGCACGTGGACTGCAGCGATTCAAGAAGGCAGCTCACCACCACCTTCTCAAGGGGCAACTAGGGATGGGCAATAAGTACTGGCTAGCAGAGACGCCCATGTCCCAGGAATGAATTTTTTAAAAAGCAGCATCAAATGAAAAGATGTGCACAAAAATACAAGGAATGGCAAGATGCCAACAAACTGGAGTAGCAACAAAGAGAGACAAAGAAAGCACAAAGAGGGGATATGATTAAATAAATCTCCTTCTGGAATATCAAAGCACAAGTTTCTAAAAATATGTTAAGAGAAATTATCCCTCCAATCCATAGTATTGTCAGCCGGACTGATTCCTGGCATGACAAGATTGTCACACGAGGAGAGATTAGGTTGACTGGGGCCTGTGTTCACTCCTGTTTAGAGGAATGAGAAGGGATCTCATTGAAATGTATAAAATTCTGACAGGGCTGGACAGACTGGATACAGTGATGTTGTTTCTTCTGGCTGGGGAGGGGGGGCGGGATAGTGTCCAGAGCAAGGGGGTCACGGTCTCAGATTGCAGAGTAGGCCATTTGGGACTGAAAACAATATGTTGGCTGCGAACTGTGGCTTGTTGGTCTAGGGGCATGATTCTCGCTTTGGGTGTTAAAATCAGAGAATTTGTGAGAGGTCTCGGATTCAAATCCCGGACGAGCCCTTTGCTATAGGGGTGGAACGGTGGCACAGTGGTTAGCAGTGCTACCTCACAGCGCCAGGGACCCGATTTCAATTACTGGCTTGGGTGACTGTGCGGGGTCTGCACGTTCTCCCCATGTCTGCATGGGTTTCCTCCGGGTGCTCCGATTTCCTCCGAAAGACGTGCCGGTTAGGGTGCATTGGCCATGCTAAGTTCTCCCTCAGTGTTACCCGAACAGGTGCCGGAGAGTGGCGACTAGGGGATTTTCACAATGACTTCATTCCAGTGTTAATGTAAGCCTTACTTGCGACGAATGAATAAACTTTACTTCTTAAAAATTTAAATTACTTTAAATTTAATTTAAATAAATTTAATTTAAATAAATAATTTAAATAAACTTTACTTCTTAAAAATTCAACTGACCGCTAATTATTTGGTAGCACAGAGCTTGAATATTGCTGAAAAGAGATATTCTGTCGAAGCTTTTTGTCTTGCACCCATCAGGACAATTGCAAGAATACCGATGTCAGGCTTTGAAATGTGTGAGAAAAAAGTGCAGGTTGGTTGGCAAGTGGACTCTGATTGGTAGAGGCATTGCCATGGGGGGGTGCACCACTTGATGGTGACTGACAGTTAACTGCCAAGCATTGTTTGAAACTTAAACCAGATAGTTTTACTATGATTGCTGAGGGCACTGCCCTGTGGACTGGACCAGCGAATGGCTGTCACTTACTTTTTTATCTGAAACAGGCACAATGTGTTCTTTCTGTCTTCAAAGAACAGGGCCCTGTGCCTTAATATATGTAGCTTCCAAAAAATCACCACACTGCGTGACTGACTGATGATCTTAAATTGGTTGTCAGTGTAATTTTTAGCAGACTGAGGATTATTTAGCAAATGTTGTCCAATCACAGAATCACATGGAATGTTGGACAGCGTGTTAATGAATGGACAAACAGATAGACACATACACACACACTCACACTTACACGTACAGATACACACACACATACACACACAGACATTCACACGTACACACATTCACACACAAACAGACACACACAAACACAGTCACACGTGCACACACACACAGACACAGGCACACAGATATACACACACACATGCGGGCAGCATGGTGGCACAGTGGTTAGCACTGCTGCCTTACGATGTCAGGGACCCGGGTTCGATTCCTGGCTTGGGTCACTGTCTGTGCGGAGTCTGCACGTTCTCCCCGTGTCTGTGTGGGTTTCCTCCGGGTGCTCCGGTTTCCTCCCACAGTCTGAAAGACGTGCTGGTTAGGGTGCATTGACCCGAACAGGCATCAGACTGTGGTGACTCGGGGAATTTCACAGTAACTTTATTGCAGTGTTAATGTAAGTCTACTTGTGACTAATAAATAAACTTTACTTTAAAATTGTCCTTTGCTGTCCAAAGTTGTATCGATTAGGTTGATTGGCCATGCTAAATTGCCCCTTAGTGTTAGGGAGACTAGCAGGGTAAATGGGGTTATGGGGATAGGGTGGGATTGCGGTCAGTGCAGACTTGATGGGCCAAATGGCCTCCTTCTGCACTGTAGAGATTCTATAGATTCTATGCACTCACCCACACCCACCTACACAGGCACATACTCACAGAGACACACTCGCAAATATACACATATGCATTCATACACACACACACACAGTCACACACACTCACACGCACACACATACAGTCACACACACACACGTTCACACACACACACTCACACTCTTTCACACACACACACTCACACTCTTTCACACACACACACTCACATATACTTTCACACACACAAACAAGCACACACATTCACACACACACACACACACACACACAGTCACACACACACACACAGTCACACACACACAGTCACACACACACACGCACACACACAGTCACACACACACAGTCACACACACAGTCACATATGCACACACACACACACTCACAGGTACACACACACACACACACAGTCACACACACACAGTCACACACACAGTCACACACACACAGTCACACACACACACAGTCACACACACACACAGTCACATATGCACACACACACACACATGCATTCCCATACACAGGAACAAATCAACAAAGCATCAGAAATCAGATGTTAGGTAATCAATGTGAAAGAAAAACTTGGAGAGAAGAGTGTGTCTGAAATGTGAATTTTGGAATAACACACAGACAATCTCGCTCCAATCCTTTGTTTGTGTCAAACGCTTGCGGATCTATTAAAGATTAAATACTGCAGCTTGTCGCGACCAATACCTGAGATTACAAAGGATGTTTTACAATGATGCATTAAGACCTCTCCCAATGTCGATTTCTTTATTCACACGTTAGATCGGCCTTGTTTTTTTTCCAGTTGAAAAGCCGGTTACATCAGCTCCTCCATGACTTTCGCTTTTACAGAAGGTATTATTAACTCGGCATACTGAATACTCTGCAGCACAACCTGGGAACGTTATATAAGCTACCTTACCTATTCTCTAGCACGGGAAATTTATATGGATAGATTCACGAGGAGATTTCAAGCCTGCAGTCTGACAGATTTATCATCAGTGCGGGGTTTGTGAGAACCTTGAAAGAATTTGTTTTTAGAAGTTTATTTGTTAGTGTCACAAGTCGGCTTACATTAACACTGCAATGAAGTTACTGCGAAAATCCCCTAGTCGCCACACTCCGGTGTTCGGGTACACTGAGGGAGAATTTAGCACGGCCAATGCACCTAACCGGCATGTCTTTCGGACTGCGTGGGAAACCGGAGCACCCGGAGGAAACCCACGCAGACACGGGGAGAATGTGCAGACTCCACACAGACAGTGGCCCAGGGCTGGAATTGAACCCGGGTCCCTGGCACTGTGAGGCAGCAGTGCTAACCACTGTGCCACCCCGAAACAGAATGTTACGCAGGTGAAGATTAGCCTGTTCATGCTGTATAGCTGTGGTGGGATTCGAACCTGGGTCCCTAGAGTATTACCCTGGATCACTAGTCCAGTGACCATACCACTATGCCACTGCCTCACCTAAGTGATTCTAAGTTCTCGGCGGACTTGAAACTGGGAGTGTTTCAGACCCGATTTTTCGACCCGTTCTCCGGCGCCCCCATACGCACTCTGCCTGAAAAAATATCAGCGATTCCGAATCGCGCTGCACAAGCCTGTGGGCGGGGCTTAGCGCGCCCGAAACCCTGCAGCTCCGATCGGAGCCCCCCACTGCGCACGCACGGAAACAAAATGATAGAATGCGGCTCCCCTGCCACATCCCTCCCGGGCCGAACAATGCCTCCCCCTGACCCCCACAGACATTGCCCCACCCCCCACAACATTACTGACCCCCTTATCCCCCCCAACCCCCACCATCCAGACCGATCGAGGGCCCCCTCCCCCCTCCCTCCTTTTCCCCCACCACCGATCTCAAGCAGAGTGGCAGCGGACACTCCCTGTCCCTACACAACTCACCCCCGCCACCAATCTCAAGCAGAGAGCTCAGTGGGGGGGAGACGCTCAGCACTTACCTCCTCACTAACTGGAGCGCCCGAATCGGACTTTTGTGGAGCATGTCTGTTTCGTGCCGATTCTGGATGGGCGAACGCGGTGGTAAAGGGGGAAGTGCCGGTAACGTTGGGTGTGCAGCCCATTAAGTCAATTTAAAGACAAGCAAATGCATTTAAATGGCCGTCGCGCCTGTTTCGGGTATGGTCCCGGTCACGGCCATTTTTTGGCCTTCGTAAAGGGGGAACCGGCGCGGAGGCGGATATGGACCGCGCCTCACGCCCAACTTTACCAAGTTTTCGTGCCCAAAAACGGGCACAAAGTGACAGTAACATTGTGCCCTTGGTGCGGATTGCCAACTGAAAATGCTCTGTCTGCTGTTGTCGGACTTGTAAATAAAGGGATTTGGATGAAGGGACTTCAGCCTCCGAGGACTTATTACAGAGGGTAAAAGGGGGGGGTGGGGGAAGTCGTTGGGGCTGGGTGAGGCGCAGGGAGGGAGGTTGAGGCACAAAGTCGGAAAGAGTGGAATGGAAGACATTTTAATAATGATTGCAGTGATCTGTCAGTGGGAGTTGCCCTGGAGGAGAGAATGGCAGTTCATCGCAACTAAAGCTTCTTCGCTCCTCAAGGACATTTTATTTCATAGCATTCAAAATTCTGCTGACAGATGTTTGGAATAAGGCAGAATGGTAAATGGGAGAGCTCAGAGTGCAATAAAGTGGGATTTGTCTGTGAGCTTGTCTGCAGAGAAGTGTTTCTGTGTATTAATAACCCTTCCCTAACACGTCCTTCAGCCAATGTCACTGCGAATATTGTCCTCAGTGTTGTTTGGGGCTTGCTTTGCGCAATCTCTCCCACATTACATCAGGGGAGCACACTTCTAAGAAGCGCTTTAAAGTTTAAAGTTTATTTATTATTGCCACAGGTAGGCTTGCATTAACACTGTAGTGAAGTTATCGTGAAAATCCTCCAGTCGCCACACTCCGGCGCCTGTTCGGATACACTGAGGGAGAATTTAGCACCTAACCAGCACGACTTTCAGACTCTGGGAGGAAACCGGAGCACCCGGAGGAAACCCATGCAGACACGGGGAAGAACGTGCAAATTCCACAAAGACAACCCTTGGGCTGTAGCGTGAGACGGATATGGAGCAGAGACAGCACAAAGAGGACAAACTTCTCACTGAAGGAGAAGGATGTTAGAATGTAACCAAGTTAAAAAAGAAAATTATTTATTAGTCACAAGTAAGCTGACGTTAACACTGCGATGAAGTTATTGTGGAGATCCCCTAGTTGCCACACTCTGGCGCCTGCTCGGGTAACACTGAGGGAGAATTTAGCATGGCCAATCCACCTAACCTGCACATCTTTGGACTGTGGGAGGAAACCGGAGCACCCGGAGGAAACCCACGCAGACACGGGGAGAATGTGCAAACTCCTCACAGACAGTGACCCAAGCTGGAAATCGAACCCGGGTCCCTGGCGCTGTGAGGCAGCAGCGCTAACCACTGTGCCACTGTGCTGCCCCCTTAGTTAGCTCCAGTGCCCTCTGGGATGGTCCTCAGAGCAAAGGTGCTATCGAAATGCAAACTGGAACCCGGCCAAAAGAAGGAGCACTTCTTCCCTCACGTCTGTCTGGCTGAGGACACCCAGCTTACAGAATCACTCATGGGAACGAGTCCCAATTGCTTTTGATACAATAGCCCTAAAGTATAGGGTCTGCAGTTGACCAGATGGTGGGAGGGCTGGTGGCGCAGTGGGGTTAGCGTCCCTGCCTCTGAGCTAGAAGCTCCGCGTTCGAATCCTACCCCAGGACTTGGCAGCCGAGGAAGGTGCGTTCATAACACGGCCAAACAGGTGGAGTGTCAACCTGCAAAACCCTTCCAAACACGCCAATGGCTGGCGGTAAGAATGGGAGAGACTCCTGGTCAGCCACGCTTGATGTGGAGTGGCGCCCCCTCAAGCTATAAGCCCCTGGCGACAAATTAGCGACCTGTTCCGGGAATTACTAGCTATGGAAACAGACAGTCTCCACAATGCACCAGGATTGGGAAGAGAATTGGAATTGGAATTGGACCAGTGTCTGAGATACCGAGGCCAGCTCCACAGGGATCAGGGCACCATCTTCAAAGGGCACCCTGATCTGCCTTAAAAAAAGTCCCCATGGACACAGGAGACCCTCCTAACCACACAAGCATCAGGGTAAACCCACCCCACCACACAGGTATTGTGGCACCACCACCTACCATCCCCACAGGCAGAGAGTCTACACCGTCCCAATAGGGCTTCCCAGAATACCCAACCCAGGTACTTCCAGGGTGCCATGGGGCAGTGCCAGGGGACCGTACCAGAGTCTACCTGATTGGCATTGCCAGGGTGCCAGGTGGGCAGTGCCAGGGGGCAGTACTAGGGCACTGCTTGGTTGTCATTGACAGGGTGCTAGAGGGCAGTGTCAGAGCACTGCCTGGTTGGCACTGCCAGGGGACAGTACCAGAACACTGCCTGGGTGGAACTGCCAGGGTGCTATCAGGACAATGCCAGGGGACAGTACCAGGGCACTGGCTGGTTGGCATTTCCAGGGGTCAATGCCAGGGGACAGTTACAGGGTGCTGCCTGGTTGACATTGCCAGGGTGCCGGAGGGCAGTGCCAGGGGACAATACCAGGGCACTGCCTGGTTGGCACTGGCAGGCTGCCAGGGGTGCAGTACCAGGGACAGTACCAGGATATTGCCTGGTTGGCATTGGCAGGGTGCCGGGGGGCAGCGCCACGGACAGTACCAGGATACTGCCTGGTTGGTATTGGTAGGGTGCTAGGGGGCAGTGCCAGGGGCCAGTACCAGGACACTGCCTTGTTGGCACTGCCAGAGTGCCAGGGAGGCTGTGCCAGGGTGCAGTGCCGGAGTTCCAGAGGGAAATACTGGGGCACTAACTGGGCATGTCCCTCACCATCCAGGGCCTATATTCACCTGCCCCCCTCCCCACCCGGAATGGCTATCGCGATTGGTCTTTGAAAAGCCGCAGTGACGCAATGCCGGTTGGACGGGGCGAGAGGTTGACGGTGGAGGTAGCAGTGTCAAGCTACTGAAGATGTCATACTGTATGCAAATCAAGGTGCTGTTCCTTGAGCTTCACTGGAACATCTCAGCAGGCCAAGGGCAGAGAGGTCAGAGTGGGAACTCGGTGGAGCGTTACAGTTACAAACACTTGGAAGCTCAGGATCATGGACTGAATGGGTTTCAGATCTCCAGCATTGCGGCATGCTGCTGTGCAGAGAGACCTGGTTGTCCTAGATTCATAGAATCATAGAATCCCTACAGTGCAGAAGGAGACCATTCGGCCCATCGAGTCAGCACCGACAACAATCCCACCCAGGCCCTATACCCGTAACCCCACATATTTACCCCACTAATCCCTCTAACCTCTGCATCCATGGACACTAGGGGGCAATTTAGCATGGCAAATGCACGTAACCCACATATCTTTGGATAGTGGGAGGAAACCGGAGCACCCGGAGGGCACCCACGCAGACACAGACAGAATGTGCAAATTCCACACAGTCAGTGACCCAAGCCGGGAATCGAACCCAGGTCCCTGGAGCTCTGAGGCAGCAGTGCTAACCACTGTGCCACCATGCCATCCTTGTGCATGAATCACAAAAAATTGGTTTGCAGATGCAGCAGGTAATTAAGAAGGCAAATGGAATTTTGTCCTTCATTGCTAGAGGGATGGAGTTTAAAAACAGCGAGGTTATGTTGCAGCTGTATAAGGTGCTGGTGAGGCCACACCTGGAGTACTGTGTACAGTTTTGGTCTCCTTACTTGAGAAACAATGTACTGGCACTGGAGGAGGTGCAGAGGAGATTCACTGGGTTGATTCCGGAGTTGAGAGGGTTGGCTTATGAGGAGAGATTGAGTAGACTGGGGCTATACTCATTGGAATTCAGAAGAATGAGGGGAGATCTTAGAGAAACATGTAAGGTTATGAAGGGAATAGATAAGATAGAAGCAGGGAAGTTGTTTCCACTGGCAGGTGGAAACTGGCAGGGGGCATGGTCTCAAAATAAGGGAAAGCAGATTGAGGACTGAGTTGAGGAGAAACTTCATCACCCAAAGGGTTGTGAATCTGGGGAATTCCCTGCCCAGTGAAGCAGTTGAGGCTACCTCATTGAATGTTTTTAAGGCAAGGGTAGATAAATTTTTGAACAGTAAAGGAATTAAGGGTTATGGTGAGCGGGCGGGTAAGTGGAGCTGAGTCCACCAAAAGATCAGCCATAATCTTATTGAATAGCGGAGCAGGCTCGAGGGGCCAGATGGCCTACTCCTGCTCCTAGTTCTTCCGTTCTTTTGCATCTGAGTTCGACCGATATTGCCTTGTAGTCTCACTCCCACAGCTTTAAGTTCAGGCTAGCTTTTTGATTTGATTTATTATTGTCACATGTATTAGCATACAGTGAAAAGTATTATTTCTTGCACGCTGTATGGACAAAGCATACTGTTCATAGAGAAGGAAACGAGAGAGTGCAGGATGTAGTAACAGCCAGGGTGCAGAGAAAGATCAACTTAATGCGAGGTAGGCCCATTCAAAAGTCTGACAGCAGCAGGGAAGAAGCTGTTCTTGAGTCGGTTGGTAGGTGACTTCAGACTTTTGTATCTTTTTCCCATCGGAAGAAGGTGGAAGAGACAATGTCTGGGGTGCGTGGGGTCCTTAATTATGCTGGCTGCTTTGCTGAGGCAGCGGGAAGTGTCGACAGAGTCAATGGATGGGAGGCTGGTTTGCGTGATGGATTGGGCTACATTCACAACCTTTTGTAGTTCCTTGCGATCTTGGGCAGAGCAGGAGCCATACCAAGCTGTGATAGAACCAGAAAGAATGCTTTCTATGGTGCATCTGTAAAAGTTGGTGCGAGTGGACATGCCAAATTTCCTTAGTCTCCTGAGAAAGTAGAGGCGTTGGTGGGGCTTTCTTAACTATAGTGTCAGCATGGGGGGAACAGGACAGGTGATCTGGACACCTAAAAACCTGAAGCTCTCGACACTTTCTACTTCATCCCCGTTGATGTAGACAAGGGCACGTTCTCCACGGTCGTACGTTTCCTGCTGACCACCTCTCTCTCTCTCTCTCCATAGCATCGGTCACAACGAGGTCATCGGGATGTGTTGCGTGGGCAATGATGCTGATGGGCCAGGTCGAGAGCACTGGACCGAAATGTTGGCCAACCCACGCAAGCCTATTGAGCAATGGCATCAGCTGATTGAGGTGAGCATCCAGCTGTCCCCATAACTCTTCCGGGGCGGGGGAACGGTTGAGAAATTGGTAGCGTTTAATGAGCCAGGCCAGGAACTCCAAGATGTTTGATGAAGATAACCTCGATCGTGTAACGTGTTTCGCTCCAGGTGTGATTCAAGTGACCCACGAGGGAGCTTTTTATCAAACAAAGTTTATTTAAGAGTTAAAATATAATAAGAAAAATGAGCACAACTTTTACCAATTGCAAAAAAACCCCCCAGAAAATGTATAAACCATAACAGCTAAATTTACCATTCCAAGTCAAACAACCTCCACAAGTGCAGAAAAGATTTACTAGGATGCTACTGGGACTTGATGGTTTGAGTTATAAGGAGAGGCTGGATAGACTGGGACTTTTTTCTCTGGAGCGTAGAAGGCTGAGGGGTGATCTTACAGAGGTCTATAAAATAATGAGGGGCACAGATCAGCTAGATAGTCAATATCTTTTCCCAAAGGTAGGGGAGTCTAAAACTAGAGGGCATAGGTTTAAGGTGAGAGGGGAGAGATACAGAAGTATTCAGAGGGGCAATTTTTTCACACAGAGGGTGGTGACAGTGTCTGGAACGAGCTGCCAGAGGTAGTAGTAGAGGCGGGTACAATTTTGTCTTTTAAAAAGCATTTCGACAGTTACATGGGTGAGATGGATACAGAGGGATATGGGCCAAACGTGGGCAATTGGGATTAGTTTAGGGGTTAAAAAAACAAGGGTGGCATGGACAAGTTGGGCCGTAGGGCCTGTTTTCACGCTGTGAACCTCTATGACTCTATGACTCCTCTAAACATGCACCCTTTTCTTAGCACAAAAGCAAGTATGCTCATGTGATGCTAGATTTTGTAGCTTTTTAACACCTGCGGTGAATTGAAAATGTTGGATTAAAACTCTGAGCTTTCCTAGTCCTGGAACGTTCAGCGTTGCTCTGGAGAGAGACAGAGAGATACGACCTTCCTCCCAGTATCCAACAGCAACTTCCAGACAGCAGAATTTTCATCTCCAGAGAGACAGAGAGGCAGGAAATATTGCTTTCTGTCTACAGTCCAAATAGCTTCTGAACCGAAACTAAAGCCTTGGGCCTTGCTCTAGGGAAAAACAACTGACCATCCTGGCATCACTTGACCTGTCAATCGTCCCCAAATCAAGCTCCGCCTAGCAATCCCCAAAGGATCATAAAATCCCAGGACATTGCATTAGGCCAGATTAAAATCGTTTCAGACATCAGGGCAACAAAAATAAAATACCAGGGCCTGTTTTGAAAAGACTGCAGAGAGGGCATCACACTGACACAATGGTTAGCATTCCTGCCTCACAGCGCTAGGGATGCGGTTCAATTCCAGTCTCGGGTCATTGTCTGTGTGGAGTTTGCACGTTCTCCCCGTGTCTGCGTGGGTTTCCTCCGGGTGCTCCGGTTTCCTCTCATAGTCCAAAGATGTGCGGGTTAGGTGAATTGGCCATGCTAAATTGCCCCTTAGTGTCCAAAGATGTGCAGGTTGGGTGGATTGGCCATGCTAAATTGTCCCTTAATGTCCAAAGATGTGCAGGTTAGGGGGATTGGCCATGCTAAATTGCCCCTTAGTGTCCAAAGATGTGCAGGTTGGGTGGATTGGCCATGCTAAATTGCCCCTTAGTGTCCAAAGATGTGCAGGTTGGGTGGATTGGCCATGCTAAGTTGTCGCTTAGCATCAGGGGCACGAACAGGGTAAAAATGTGGTGTTACAGGGATAGGGTCTGGGTGGGATTGTTGTCGGTGCAGACTTGATGGGCCAAATGGCCTCCTTCTGCACTGCAGGGATTCTGTGATTCTAGAAACATGAATAAACTACATTCCCTAAAAGCACAGTATCGTCACTGGTGTTTGATGTGGAGGGTGGGGGTCGGGGGGGAGGGGGGGAGAGTCTTAATGATCTGCTGTCTCTCGCTTTGAACTCATTGCAATTTTCCATCTCCGCCCTTCCCCCATTTTATTTCTCCCTCAGGAAAAATTAATGAACAGTTACCTGACGAAGAGTTATACCACCAGCACTGGTGCCAACAAACCAGTCAGCATTGTGGTAGAGAGCCCTCATTCAGACTGAGCGTCTAACCCTGCATCTTTAAAGGTGAGTGCTTCCTTCCGTCTTGTGTTCATTAGTTTTAATGTTTTGGTGTCCTTATCTGAGGAAGGGTGCCCTTGCTATAGAGTGAGCGCAGCAAAGGTTTACCAGACTGATTCCTGGGATGGCAGGTCTGTCATATGAGGAGAGACCAAGTTGGTGAGGATTATATTCACTGGAGTTTAGAAGCGTGAGTGGGGATCTCATCGAAACTTATAAAATTGGCACAGTGGTTAGCACTGCTGCCTCGCAGCGCAAGGGACCCGGGTTCGATTCCCAGCTTGGGTCACTGCCCGTACGGAGTCTGCACGTTCTCCCCGTGTCTCCATGGGTTTCCTCCAGGTGCCCCGGTTTCCTCCCACAGTCTAAAAGACGTGCTGGTTGGATGCATTGGCCATGCTAAATTTTCCCTCGGTGTACCCTAACAGGCGCCAGAATGTGGCGACTCAGAGATTTTCACAGTAACTTCATTGCATTGTTAATATGAGCCTACTTGTGACACTAATAAATAAACTTTAAACTTAAACTTAAACCATTGTCAATTGTCGGAAAAACCCATCTGGTTCACTAATGCCTCACAACACCAGGTTAAAGTCCAACAGGTTTATTTGGTATCACGAGCTTTCGGAGCACTGCCCCTTCATTAGATGATTGGGGCAATGTCCTTTAGGGAAGGAAATCTGCCATCCTTAACCGGTCTGGCCTACATGTGACTCCAGAGCCACAGCACAGTGGTTGACTCTCAACTGCCCTCAGGCAACTAGGGATGGGCAATAAATGCTGGCCCAGCCAGCGACGCCCATGTCCCACAAATGAATTGAAAAAACTTCAACTTAAAGTTCTTGCTTTAGAGGGAGTGCAGCAAAGGTTTATCAGGCTGATTCTTGGGATGGCAGGTCTGTCATACAAGGAGAGATTGAGTCGGTTAGGATTATATTCATTGGAGTTTAGAAGAGTGAGAGGGGATCTCATAGAAACTTATAAAATTCTAACAGGGTTAGACAGGGTAGATTCAGAAAGAATGTTCCCGATGGTGGGGGGGAATCCAGAACTAGGGGTCATAGTTTGAGGATAAGGGGTAAACCTTTTAGAATTGAGGTGAGGAGAAATTTCTTCACCCAGAGGGTGGTGAATGTGTGGAATTCACTACCACAGAAAGTAGTTGAGGCCGAAACGTCGTGTGATTTCAAGAAGAAATTAGATATAGCTCTTGGGGCTAAAGGGATCAAGGGATATGGGGGGGGGGAGGGGGATCAGGATATTGAATTCGATGATCAGCCATGATCAAAATGAATGGCGGAGCAGGCTCGATGGGCCGAATGGCCTACTCCTGCTTCTAGATTCTGTGTTTCTATGTTACAAAAAATATGCAAGGGTACAGAGGAGTTTCATGGGGACAGGAGTATTAGATTGAAATCTGGAATGAGTGGGTTGTCTTATGTGGGGAGGTTGGACAGACTTGGCTTGTTTCCACTGGAGTTCAGAAGAGTGAAGGGGGAGACTTGATTGAGGTTTATGAGATGCTGAACCATCTCGGCAAGGTGGACGTGGAAAGGATGTTTCTCTGGTGGGTGACTACGGGGAGCTAGTTTGCCTCAGTGATGGTGACCAATGTTATTGATTATTGTAAGAATCTATCTCTATCTCACTAATATCCTTTAGAGAAGGAAATCTGGCGTTCTTAACCCGGCCTGGCCTACATGCGACTCCAGATCCCAAAGCAACGTGGTTGACTCTTAACTGCTCCTCTGAAGTAGGAACATGGAAAATCGGAGCAGGAGGAGGCCATTCGGCCCTTCGAGCCTGCTCCACCATTCATTATGATCATGTCTTATCAACTCAATAGCCTGATCCCACCTTCCCCTCATATCCTTTGACCCCCTTTGCCTCAAGTGCTATATCTACCTGCCTCTTGAAAACATTCAATGTTTTGGCCTCAACTACCTTCTGTGGTAGTGAATTCCACAGGCTGACCACTCTCTGGGTGACGAAATTTCTCCTCACCTCTGTCCAAAATGATCTACCCTCTATGCTCAGACTGTGACCCCTGGTTCTGGAAACCCCCACTATCAGGAACATTGCATTTACCCTGTCTCGTCCTGTTAGAATTTTATAGGTTTCTATGAGATCCCCCCTCATTCTTCTGAACTCCAGCGAATACAATCCTATCCGACTCAATCTCTCCTCATACGTCAGTCCCGCCATCCCAGGAATCAGCCTGGTTAAACCTTCTTTGCATTCTCTCGAGAGCAAGAACTTCCTCCCTCAGAGAAGGAGACCAAAACCAAAACAGGACGAGAGTACAAGAACAGGGATGTACTGCTGAGACTTTATAAGGCTCTGATCAGACCATATTTGGAATATTGTGAGCAATTTTGGGCCCCGTATCTAAGGAAGGATGTGCTGCCCTTGGAGAGGGTCCAGAGGAGGTTCACGGGAATGAAAGGCTTGAAGTATGAAGAGCATTTGAGGATCTGAGTCTGTACTCGATGGAGTTTAGAAGGATGAGGGGGGATCTCATTGAAACTTACAGAATACTGAAAGGCCTGGATAGAGTGGACGTGGGGAAGATGTTTCCATTAGTCGGAGAGACTCGGATCGGAGGGCACAGCCTCAGAGTAAAGGGACGGCCCTTTAGAACCGAGATGAGGAGGAATTTCTTCAGCCAGAGAGTGGTGAATCTGTGGAATTCATTGCCACAGAGGAGGCCAGGTCATTGAGCGTCTTTAAGACAGAGATAGATAGGTTCTTGATTGGTAAGGGGATCAAAGGTTACGGGGAAAAGGGGTTGAGAAACTTATCAGCTATGATTGAATGGCGGAGCAGTCCCGATGGGCCGAATGGCCTATTTCTGCTCCTATATCTTATAGCCTTATAAAACTGCACATAATATTCCAGTTGTGAATGAGAAGGCCACTCAGTTCAAGGGCATTTAAGGATGAGCAATAAATGTTGCCCTTGCCAGCAACCCCTACATCCCATGAATAAATAAAGAGTTAAGTAAGGCAGCAGAGACTCAGGGAGACGAAAAGCAGAAATTTGGAGAAAGTAGAGGTGAACACAGAAAGAGAGACTGATTTGATTTGATTTATTATTGTCACATATATTGGGATACAGTGAAAAGTATTGTATCTTGTGCGCTATACAGACAAAGCATACCGTTCATAGAATACATAGGGGAGAAGGAAACGAGAGAGCGCAGAATGTAGTGTTATAGTCCATAACTAGGGTGTAGAGAAAGATCAGCTTAATATATGATAGGTCCATTCAAAAGTTTGATGGCAGCAGGGAAGAAGCTGTTCTTGAGTTAGTTGGTACGTGACTTCAGACTTTTGTATCTTTCTCCCGATGGAAGAAGTTGGAAGCGAGAGGCTGGAGTTTTACCATCTCGCCTGCCACGGGAATCGGAGCAGGCGAGGGGTGGACTATGGAAAGGCCCGCTGACCTTGGGTGGGATTTTACGGTTCGGGACAAGTGACGCTGTAAAACCCTGCCCAGTGTCTGGGGGGTCCTTAATTATGTTGGCTGCTTTTCCAAGGAAGTGGGAAGTGTAGAGAGAGTTGATGGATGGACGGCACGGTGGCCCAGTGGTTAGCACTGCTGCCTCACAGCACCAGGGACTCGGGTTCAATTCCGGTCTCAGGTCACTGTCTGTGTGAAGTCTGCACATTCTCCCCGTGTCTGCATGGGTTTCCTCTGGGTGCTCCGGTTTCCTCCCACACTCCAAAGATGTGCGGGGTTAGGTTGATTGGCCATGCTAAATTGCCTCTTAGTGTCAGGGGGGATAGCAGGGTAAATATGTGTGTGTAAATAACAGGCGGGGGCGGGGGGGGGGGGGGGGATGATCTAATCCCACTCATTACCAATAGGGCCTGGGTGGTTTTGTGGTCGGTGTAGACTCGATGGGCCAAATGGCCTCCTTCTGCACTGTCGGGCTTCTATGATGGGAGGTTGGTTTGCATGATGGATTGGGTTGATTCTTGACATTATACTGACACAACATACCATTCATAGAGGACATAGGGGAGAAGGAAAGGAGAGGGTGCAGAATGTAGTGTTACAGTCATAGCTCGGGTGTAGGGAAAGATCAGCTTAATATAAGGCGGGACCATTCAACAGTCTGATGGCAGCAGGGTAGAAGCTGTTCTTGAGACGGTTGGTACGTGACCTCAGATTTTTGTATCTTTTTCCCGACAGGAGAAGGTGGAAGAGAGAATGTCCGGAGGGTGTGGGAGTCCTTGATTATGTTGGCTGCTTTTTCAAGGCAGCAAGAAGTGTAGACAGAGTCAATGGGTTCTGTCCAAAGATGTACAGGTTAGGTGGATTGGCCGTGCTAAATTGCCCCTTGATGTCCCAAGATGTACAAGAACAAAGAACAAAGAACAATACAGCACAGGAACAGGCCCTTCGGCCCTCCAAGCCCGCGCCGCTCCCTGGTCCAAACTAGACCATTCTTTTGTATCCCTCCATTCCCACTCCATTCATGTGGCTATCTAGATAAGTCTTAAACGTTCCCAGTGTGTCCGCCTCCACCACCTTGCCTGGCAGCGCATTCCAGGCCCCCACCACCCTCTGTGTAAAATACGTCCTTCTGATATCCGTGTTATACCTCCCCCCCCCTCACCTTGAACCTATGACCCCTCGTGAACGTCACCACCGACCTGGGAAAAAGCTTCCCACCGTTCACCCTATCTTTGCCTTTCATAATTTTATACACCTCTATTAGGTCACCCCTCATCCTCTGTCTTTCCAGTGAGAACAACCCCAGTTTACCCAATCTCTCCTCAAAACTAAGCCCTTCCATACCAGGCAACATCCTGGTAAACCTCCTCTGTGTAGGTTAGGAGGATTAGCAGGATAAATATGAGGGGTTACGGGGATAGGGCCTGGGTGGGATGCTCTGTCGGAGAGTCAGTGCAGACCCGATGGGCCGAATGGCCTCCTTCAGCACTGCAGGGATTCTATGATGCTGTGTCCCCCCCACTGGCACTATACAGACACAACATACCATTCATAGAGTAGATAGGGGAGAAGGAAAGGAGAGGGTGCGGAATGTAGTGTTGCAGTCATAGCTAGGGGGGAGAGAAAGATCATCTTAATGCGAGGTAGGTCCATTCAAAAGTCTGATAGCAGCAGGGAAGAAGCTGTTCTTGAGTCTTGTGGTCTTGGTCAGAGCAGAAGCCATACCGAGCTGTGATATATCCGGAATGGATGCTTTCTATGGCGCATCTGTAAATGTTGGTGAGAGACTGAGAGATAGCAATCGGTTTCTGTGTTAAATTGGGACAGTCATGATCTAATTGCCTTCAATTTTATCAATCCCCTTTCCCTCTCTCTCTCTCCCGCAGGGAACACAAGAAGCCAGCAGTGCTCTTTCACTTATCTTCAGTTTAAAACAAAATCCTTTCTTCATCGCGACGGAGAGAGAGAAAGGGGGGAAACGTGCAACTTCTGCATCCTGGTCGGAGGAGAGCGAGCGAGAGGGCAGTGGGCATTGAAGGAAGCGGGTAGACTCATAGATTAACTCCTGGTTCATTCAGAAACCGCATTCGATCGGCACGGGACAGACGTTTTTGCGAGGGGGGAGGGGGGGGGCGTCCGGGAGCCCACGTCGGGACCAACTCCCCGTGCCGAAAACCGAGGTGAAGGTTCCGAGAGGGATGCGACTACGAAACCGAATTTTCGGAGCAAAAAAAAGACTTCATTTCGAATGCATGTCTCACCATGTACATCGTGGATGTGTGTGTGTGTGTGTGTGTGTGTGTGGCTTGAATGTGACATATGTGAGTGGGGAATCGTTGCCACCAACAACCTCCCCCCCACCTTCCTCCCCACAGTAACTCTCCTCCTTCCATCATCCATGCCCTCCCCCCCCAACCCCACAATTTGGGGCTACTTCAAGTCAAGACTCCATCCATTCTCTGCAACCGGGCAAACGGATGAAGACTCTCGAAGCGCAAGTTTCAGAAGATCTGCTTCCTTTACTTGTTGACCTGATTGGCGTGCTTTCCAAGGCGCTGGGCGCCAAGGGGTGGAATTTTCCCATCCCGCCGGCCGCGGGAGTTGTAGTGGGCAGGACACGGACTTCGCCAAGGTCCGTTGACATCGGGTGGGGGATTTTCTGGTCTTGCGGGCGAAATCCCGCCCCGAGAGTTGGCGAGACTTGTTGGGCCTCTGGTCAAGTTGTGACGGCCTTTGCTCAATCTAGGTTCCACCTAGATTCAGTTTCCCAGGCCTCGGGGGTTCAAGGTTGGTGTGGGGAAAGAGGGGTTGTTGGTGGGGCGGGGCTGGGGGGCACGATTCCTACCCTAAACTGCCCATCAGAAAGCAGCAAGGATTGAGTAGCAGCACTGCCCAGTTTCACTCTCTGATCCACGGAAAACAACCTGGGGGATATAAAGGTCCAGTCAATTCCTCACCCATCCAGGCAGGGTAAGGTGACCGCTATCTCCCCAGGCAGCAGTGACGGGGAGGAGGGGGGGGAATCTAATCCCACTCATCATCAACCCAACCCTTCCATGACCAACTCACACCCAGTCCTAACTAGCCAGCACCTGCTCTTTGTGAATGTTCCCCAGATGTTCATGGGACACTAACCAGAAAGCCAGCTCGAATAAGATTCCAAGATGCTTCGTTAAGATTTTCAATGAACCGTCACCAAAAGTAGGGAAAGTATCAAGGTCCCGCCCCAGGCTAACCCCATCCTGATCCCTCGCTGGAGGATATCTTGATGCCTTTCCATGCAGCAAGGGGGCATCTACTTAATAACCCAGGTGGGCTTGGAGTTCCCGCTAGCCTTTGGCTGCTTGTGTTCAATAACACACATCATTTCCTCCAATCCAACTCGCACATTCATAGCTGCCTGGCTGCATGAAGAGGCCATTCAGCCCCTCGATTCCATTCCATCATTCGATGAAATTATGGTCGATAATGCGGGGAGAGACCGAGGGGGGCAGTCCCATGCGAAGGTTTGTTCTCAGGCAAGCCAGAACAGCATTCTCCACCACTCCAAACAGTTAGACAGTGAATGATCCTTACCCTGCTGAATTCACCCCGACTCCACACAGTTACACAGTGAATGATCCTTACCCTGCTGAATTCACCCCCACTCCGCACAGTTACACAGTGAATGATCCTTACCCTGCTGAATTCTCCATCACTCCACAAAGTTACACAGTGAATGATCCTTACCCTGCTGAATTCTCCACCACTCCGCAAAGTTACACAGTGAATGATCCTTACCCTGCTGAATTCTCCATCACTCCACAAAGTTACACAGTGAATGATCCTTACCCTGCTGGATTCTCCACCACTCCACACAGCTAAACAGTGAATGATTCTTACCCTGCTGAATTCACCCCCACTCCACACAGTTACACAGTGAATGATCCTTACCCTGCTGAATTCTCCATCACTCCACAAAGTTACACAGTGAATGATCCTTACCCTGCTGAATTCTTCACCACTCCGCACAGTTACACAGTGAATGATCCTTACCCTGCTGAATTCTCCATCACTCCACAAAGTTACACAGTGAATGATCCTTACCCTGCTGAATTCTCCATCACTCCACAAAGTTACACAGTGAATGATCCTTACCCTGCTGAATTCTCCACCACTTCACACAGTTACATGGTGAATGATTCTTATCCTGCTGAATTCACCCCCACTCCACACAGTTACACAGTGAATGATCCTTACCCTGCTGAATTCTCCATCACTCCACAAAGTTACACAGTGAATGATCCTTACCCTGCTGAATTCTCCCCCACTCCGCACAGTTACACAGTGAATGATCCTGAGCCTGCTGAATTCACCCCCAATCCACACAGTTACACAGTGAATGTTCCTTACCCTGCTGAATTCTCCATCACTCCACAAAGTTACACAGTGAATGATCCTTACCCTGCTGAATTCTCCATCACTCCACAAAGTTACACAGTGAATGATCCTTACCCTGCTGAATTCTCCACCACTCCGCACAGTTACACAGTGAATGATCCTTACCCTGCTGAATTCTCCACCACTCCACACAGTTACATGGTGAATGATTCTTATCCTGCTGAATTCACCCCCACTCCACACAGTTACACAGTGAATGATCCTTACCCTGCTGAATTCACTCCCACTCCACACAGTTGCACAGTGAATGTTCCTTACCCTGCTGAATTCTCCACCACTCCGCACAGTTACACAGTGAATGATCCTTACCCTGCTGAATTCTCCACCACTCCACACAGTTACATGGTGAATGATTCTTATCCTGCTGAATTCACCCCCACTCCACACAGTTACACAGTGAATGATCCTTACCCTGCTGAATTTTCCATCACTCCACAAAGTTACACAGTGAATGATCCTTACCCTGCTGAATTCTCCACCACTCCACACAGTTACATGGTGAATGATTCTTATCCTGCTGAATTCACCCCCACTCCACACAATTACACAGTGAATGATCCTTACCCTGCTGAATTCACTCCCACTCCACACAGTTGCACAGTGAATGTTCCTTACCCTGCTGAATTCTCCATCACTCCACAAAGTTACACAGTGAATGATCCTTACCCTGCTGAATTCTCCACCACTCCACACAGTTACACGCTGAATGATCCTTACCCTGCTGAATTCTCCACCACTCCACACAGTTACACGCTGAATGATCCTTACCCTGCTGAATTCTCCACCACTCCACACAGTTACACAGTGAATGATCCTTACCCTGCGGAATTCACCCCCACTCCACACAGTTACACGGTGAATGATCCTTATCCTGCTGAATTCTCCACCACTGCTTTTCTACGGAAATAGGGCAAACTGGTAGGGAGGCCATGGAACCTTTACAGATTAAAGGGGAGGAGGTGCTTGCTGTCTTGAGGCAAATCAGAGTGGATAAATCCCCAGGGCCGGACAGGGTATTCCCACGGACCTTGAGGGAAGCTAGTGTTGAACTTGCAGGGGCCCTGGCAGACATATTTAAAATGTCAGTATTCACGGGGGAGGTGCCGGATGATTGGAGGGTGGCTCATGTTGTTCCGTTGTTTAAAAAAGGTTCCAAAAGAAATCCGGGAAATTATCGGCCAGTAAGTTTGACGTCGGTGGTGGGCAAGTTATTGGAAGGTGTGATAAGGGATAGGATCTACAAATATTTGGATAGACAGGGACTTATTAGGGAGAGTCAACATGGCTTTGTGCGTGGTAGGTCATGTTTGACCAATCTATTAGAGTTTTTCGAGGAGGTTACCAGGAAAGTGGATGAAGGGAAGGCGGTGGATGTTGTCTACCTGGATTTCAGCAAGGCCTTTGACAAGGTCCCTCATGGGAGGTTAGTTAGGAAGGTTCAGTCGCTGGGTATACATGGGGAGGTAGTAAATTGGATAAGACACTGGCTCAATGGAAGAAGCCAAAGAGTGGTTGTGGAGGATTGCTTCTCTGAGTGGAGGCCTGTGACTAGTGGTGTGCCGCAGGGATCGGTGTTGGGTCCATTGTTGTTTGTCATCTATATCAATGATCTGGATGATAATGTGGTCAATTGGATCAGCAAGTTTGCTGATGATACAAAGATTGGAGGTGTAGTGGACAGTGAGGAAGGTTTTCAAAGCTTGCAGAGGGATTTGGACCAACTAGAAAAATGGGCTGAAAAATAGCAAATGGAATTTAACGCAGACAAGTGTGAGATATTGCACTTTGGAAGGACAAACCAAAGAAGAACGTACAGGGTAAATGGTAGGACTCTAAAGAGTGCAGTTAAACAGAGGGATCTGGGAATACAGGTACAGAGTTCCCGAAAAGTGACGTCACAGGTGGATAGGGTCGTAAAGAGTGCCTTTGGTACATTGGCCTTTATAAATCGGAGTATCGAGTATAAAAGTTGGAGTGTTATGGTAAGGTTATATAAGGCATTGGTGAGGCCGAATTTGGAGTATTGTGTACAGTTTTAGTCACCTAGTTACAGGAAGGATGTAAATAAGATTGAAAGAGTGCAGAAAAGGTTCACAAGGATGTTGCCGGGACTTGAGAAGCTGAGTTACAGAGAGAGATTGAATAGGTTGGGACTTTATTCCCTGGAGCGTAGAAGATTGAGGGGAGATTTGATAGAGGTGTATAAGATTTTGATGGGTATAGATAGAGTGAATGCAAGCAGGCTTTTTCCGCTGAGGCTAGGGGAGAAAAAAACCAGAGGGCATGGGTTAAGGGTGAAAGGAGAAAAGTTTAAAGGGAATATTAGGGGGGGCTTCTTCACGCAGAGAGTGGTGGGAGTGTGGAATGAGCTGCCGGATAAAGTGGAAAATGCGGGGTCACTTTTAAGATTTAAGAAAAACTTGGACGGGTTCATGGATGAGAGGGGTGTGGAGGGATATGGTCCAAGTGCAGGTCAGTGGGACTAGGCATAAAATGGTTCGGCACAGACAAGAAGGGCCAAAAGGCCTGTTTCTGAGCTGTAATTTTCTATGGTTCTATGGTTCTATGCACACAGCGAAACAGTGAATGATTCTTACCCTGCTGAATTCTCCCCCACTCCGCACAGTTACACAGTGAATGATCCTTACCCTGCTGAATTCTCCATCACTCCACAAAGTTACACAGTGAATGATCCTTACCCTGCTGAATTCTCCCCCACTCCGCACAGTTACACAGTGAATGATCCTTACCCTGCTGAATTCTCCCCCACTCCGCACAGTTACACAGTGAATGATCATTACCCTGCTGAATTCACCCCCACTCCACACAGTTACACAGTGAATGTTCTTTACCCTGCTGAATTCTCCATCACTCCACAAAGTTACACAGTGAATGATCCTTACCCTGCTGAATTCACTCCCACTCCACACAGTTACACAGTGAATGATCCTCACCCTGCTGAATTCTCCACCACTCCACACAGTTACACAGTGAATGATCCTTACCCTGCTGAATTCTCCACCACTGCACACAGCTAAACAGTGAATGATTCTTACCCTGCTGAATTCACTCCCACTCCACACAGTTACACAATGAATGATTCTTACCCTGCTGAATTCACCCCCACTCCACACAGTTACACGGTGAATGATTCTTATCCTGCTGAATTCTCCACCACTCCACACAGTTACACGGTGAATGATCCTTACCCTGCTGAATTCTCCACCACTCCACACAGTTACACAGTGAATGATCCTTACCCTGTGGAATTCAACCCCACTCCACACAATTACACAGTGAATGATCCTTAACGTGATGAAGTCTCCACCACTCCACACAGTTACATGGTGAATGATCCTTACCCTGCTGAATTCTCCACCACTCCACATCGTTAAATAGTGAACGATCCTTACACAGCTGAATTCACCCCCACTCCACACAGTTACACAGTGAGTGATCCTTGCCCTGCTGAATTCACCTCCACTCCGTACAGGTACACAATGAGTGATCCTTACCCTGTGGAATTCACCCCCACTCCACACAATTACACAGTGAATGATCTTTACCCTGCTGAATTTACCCCCACTCCACACAGTTACACGGTGAATGATTCTTATCCTGCTGAATTCACTCCCACTCCACACAGTTACACAGTGAATGATTCTTACCCTGCTGAATTCTCCATCACTCCACACAGTTACACAGTGAATGATCCTCACCCTGCTGAATTCTCCACCACTCCACACAGCTAAACAGTGAATGATTCTTACCCTGCTGAATTCTCCCCCACTCTGCACAGTTACACGGTGAATGATCCTCACCCTGCTGAATTCTCCACCACTCCACACAGTTGCAAAGTGAATGATCCTTACCCTGCTGAATTCACCCCCATTCCACACAGTTACACAGTGAGTGATCGTTACCGTGCCGAATTCACCTCCACTCCATATAGTTACACAATGAGTGATCCTTACCCTGCTGAATTCACCCCCACTCCACACAATTACACGGTGAATGATCCTTACCCTGCTGAATTCTCCACCACTCCACACAGTTACATGGTGAATGATCCTTACCCTGCTGAATTCTCCACCACTCCACACAGTTACATGGTGAATGATCCTTACCCTGCTGAATTCTTCACCACTCCACACAGTTACACAGTGAATGATCCTTACCCTGCTGAATTCACCCCCACTCCACACAATTACACAGTGAATGATCCTTACCCTGCTGAATTCACCCCCACTCCACACCGTTACATGGTGAATGATCCTTACCCTGCTGAATTCGCCATCACTCCACATAGTTACACAGTGAATGATCCTTACCCTGCTGAATTCTCCACCACTCCACACAGTTACATGGTGAACGATCGTTACCCTGCTCAATTCACCCCCACTCCACACAGTTACACAGTGAATGATCCTTACCCTGCTGAATTCACCCCCACTCCACACAATTACACAGTGAATGATCCTTACCCTGCTGAATTCTCCACCACTCTGCACAGTAACACGGTGAATGATTCTTACCCTGCTGAATTCTCCACCACTCCACACAGTTACACAGTGAATGATCCTCACCCTGCTGAATTCTCCATCACTCCACACAGTTACACAGTGAATGATCCTTACCCTGCTGAATTCTCCACCACTCCACACAGTTACACAGTGAATAATCCTTACTCTGCTGAATTCTCCACCACTCCACATAGTTAAATAGTGAATGATCCTTACACTGCTGAATTCACCCCACTCCACACAGTTACACAGTGCGTGATCCTTACCCTGCTGAATTCACCTCCACTCCATACAGGTACACAATGAGTGATCCTTACCCTGTGGAATTCACCCCCACTCCACACAATTACACAGTGAATGATCCTTACCCTGCTGAATTTACCCCCACTCCACACAGTTACACAGTGAATGATCCTTACCCTGCTGAATTCGCAGCAACTCCACACAGTTACACAGTGAATGATCCTTAGCCTGCTGAATTCACAGCAACTCCACACAGATACACAGTGAGTGATCCTTACCCTACTGAATTCACCCCCACTCCACACAGTTACACAGAGAATGTCCTTACCCTGCTGAATTCTTCCCCACTCCACTGAACGCACCCCTATTCCACACGGTTACACAGTGAATGATCCTTACCCTGCTGAATTCTCTACCACTCCATACATTTACATAGTGAATGATCCTTATCCTGCTGAATTCACAGCAACTCCACACAATTACACAGTGAATGATCCTTACCCTGCTGAACTCTCCCCCACTCCACACAGTTACATAGTGAATGATCCTTACCCTGCTGAATTCACAGCAACTCCACACAATTACACAGTGAATGATCCTTACCCTGCTGAACTCTCCCCCACTCCACACAATTACATATTGAGCGATTCTTACCTGCTGAACTCTTCCCGCACTCCACACAGTTACTTAGTGAGTGATCCTTACCCTGCTGAATTCACAGCAACTCCACACAGTTGCACAGTGAATGATCCTTACCCTGCTGAATTCACAGCAACTCTACACAGTTACACAGTGAATGATCCTTACCCTGCTGAATTCACAGCAACTCCACACAGTGACACAGTGAGTGATCATTACCCTGCTGAATTCAAAGCATCTCCACACAATTACACAGTGAATGATTCTTATCCTGCTGAATTCTCCCCCACTCCACACAGTTACACAGTGAATGACCCTTACCCTGCTGAATTCTCCACCACTCCACACAGATACACAGTGAATGATCCTTAACGTGCTGAATTCTATGCAACTCCACACGTTACATAGTGAATGATCCTTCCCCTGCTGAATTATTTAAAACTACAGACAATTACACAGCTTGTGATTCATATTTTGCTGAATTCTGAGCAACTCCAGACAGTTATACAATGAACTATCCTTACCCTTGATGTTGTCTACATTGACCGTAGCAAGACCTTTGACAAGGTGCCACATGGTAGGATGTTGCATAAGGTTAATCTCACGGGGTTCAGGGTGAGGTAGCCAAATGGATACAAAATTGGCTTGATGGCAGAAGACAGAGGGTGGTTGTAGAGGATAGTTTTTCAAACTGGAGACCTGTGACCAGCGATGTGCCTCAGGGATCAGTGCTGGGTCCACTGTTATTTGTCATTTGTATTAATGATTTGGGTGAGAATATAGGAGGCATGGTTAGTAAGTTTGCAGATGACACCAAGATTGGTGGCATAGTGGACAGTGAAGGTTATCTAGGATTGCAATGGGATCTTGATCAATTGGGCTGATGAATGGCAGATGGAGTTTAATTTAGATAAATATGAGGTGATGCATTTTGAACCAGGGCAGGACTTATTCAGTTAATGGTAGGACGTTGGGGAGAGTTATAGAACAAAGTGATCTAGGGGTACAGGTTCACAGTTCCTTGAAAGTGGAGTCACAGATGGACAGAGTGGTGAAGAAGGTATTCGGCATGTATGGTTTCATTGGTCAGAATATTGAATACAGGAGTTGGGACGTCTTGTCGAAGTTGTACAAGACATTGGTAAGGCCACATTTGGAATACTGTGTACAGTCCTGGTCACCCTATTATAGAAAGGATATTATTAAACTAGAAAGAATGCAGAAGGGATTTACTAGGATGCTACTGAGACTTGATGGTTTGAGTTATAAGGAGAAGCTGGATAGACTGGGACTTTTTTCTCTGGAGTGTACAAGGCTGAGGGGGTGATCTTATAGAGATCTATAAAATTATGAGGAACATAGATGAGCTAGATAGTCAACATCTTTTTCCAAAGCTAGAGGAGTCTAAAATTAAAGGGCATAGGTTTAAGGTGAGAGAGGAGAGATACAAAAGGGTCCAGAGGGGCAGCTTTTTCACACAGAGGGTGGTGAGTGTCTGGAACAAGCTGCCAGAGGCAGTAGTAGAGGCGGGTACAATTTTGTATTTTAAGAACATAGAATATAGAACAGTACAGCACAGAACAGGCCCTTCGGCCCATGATGTTGTGCCGAGCTTTATCTGAAACCAAGATCAAGCTATCCCACTTCCTATCATCCTGGTCTGCTCCATGTGCCTATCCAATAACCGCTTAAATGTTCCTAAAGTTTTAAAAAGCATTTACACAGTTACATGAGTAAGATGGGTATAGAGGGACATGGGCCAAATGTGGGCAATTGGGACCAGCTTAGTGGTAACAAAAATGGGCAGCATGGACAAGTTGGGCCGAAAGGCCTGTTTCCGTGCTGTAAAGTCTATGACTCTATGACTCTACCCTGCTGAATTCTCTGCAACTCCAGACAGTTACACAGTGAATGATCCTTAAGCTACAGACTTCTCTACAACTCTGTGCAATTACAGTGAATGATATTTACCCTGCTGAATTCAGAGCAACTCCACACAGTTACACAGTGAATGATCCTTACCCTGTTGAATTCTGAGCAACTCCAGACAGTTACAGTGAATGATCCTTACCCTGCTGAATTCACAGCAACTCCATACAGTTACACGGTGAATGATCTTTACCCTGCTGATTTCTCTGAAATCCCACACGCACTGAATGATCCTTACCCTGTTGAATTCTCCACCACACCATACGGTTACACAATGAGCCATCCTTACCCTGCTGAATTGATAGTACGTTTTTGCAGTTACACAGTAGAGTATCCTTACCTTGCTGAATAAATGTTGGGATCTTGAAATCCATGGATCGGAAAGGATTCTGCAGCAAGAGAAGTGAGCTTGGCAGCATAGGCATCCGGAGGACTGAATTCTGGATTGAATCCCCTTCAACACATGCCCCATTGTCAGAGCATCCGTTATTAGAAGTGAAGTTGGATTGTTGGGGTGAAATCACCCACCTGTTACTTTTACAGCCTCTCCCAACAGCTCCGGTATAACTCACTGCATAACTCCAGAGTTACTATTGATTCAGCAGGGTAAGGGACACTCACTGTGCATCTGTACAAAGTTACGAGTTATTTAGCAGGGTAAGGATTGTTCACTGTGTAACTGTACAAAGTTACAAGTTATTCAGCAAGCTAAGGTTTGTTCACTGTGTAACTGTACAAAGTTATTAGTTATTCAGCAGGGTGAGGATCGCTCACTGTGTAAATGTACAAAGTTACTGTTTATTCAGCAGGGTAAGGATCGCTCACTGTGTAAATGTACAAAGTTACTGTTTATTCAGCAGGGTAAGGATTACTTACTGTGTAACTGTAAAAGTTACTGTTTATTCAGCAGGGTAAGGATGGTTGACTGTGTAAATGTACAAAGCTACTGTTTATTCAGCAGGGTAAGGATTCTGTGTAACTGTACAAAGTTACTAGTTATTCAGCAGGGTAAGGATCCCTCACTGTCTAACTGTATGGAAGGATATTCCCAATGGTGGGGGAGTCCAGAACCAGGGGTCACAGTCTGAGGATTCAGGGTAGACCATTTAGGATGGAGGTGAGGAGACATTTCTTCACGCATGAAGTGGTGAGCCTGTGGAATTCATTACCACAGGAAGTAGTTGATGCCAAAACAATGAATGTATTCAAGAGGCGGCTGGATATAGCACTTGGGGTGAATGGGATCAAAGGTTATGGATAAAAGCAGGATTAGGCTATTGAGTTGGATGACCAGCTATGATTGTGATGAATGGCGGAGCAGGCTCGAAGGGCCAAATGGCCTCTTCCTACTCCTATCTTCTTTGTACAGAGTCACTGTTTATTCAGCAGAGTAAGTTTGTCTGCAGGGAATTTCACAGCTGGGCCCAATCCAGTGACAATGTGGAGATTTAAAGTTAACTTGGGCAGAGAATTGGTTCGAAGGCAAGAAAAAAAGAGTAGGAATATTAGCTGAGCCCTCCAAATGGCAGTGTTTAACTAGTAAAATCCCTGAGCAATAGGGCCTGGGCCTCAGCTTTACTTTGTATTTATAAATTAATTTGATAAAGAAATGGCGAGGAGGTCTAGTGGCGCAGTGGGGTTAGCGTCCCTGCCTCTGAGCCAGACGCTCCGGGTTCGAGTCCCACCCCAGGACTTGATGGCCAAGGAAGGTGGTGATTGACAGGATGGATCGGATTGGTGCCAACAGAATGGGGTTAGAACCATAGAATCCCAAGAGTGCAGAAGAGACCATTCGGCCCATTGAGTCTGCATCACTTCTCCAAAAGAGCACCTCACTCAGGCCCAACCCCCGCTGCCCAATTCCCATAACCCAGCACATTTACCATGGCCAGTCCACATCACCTGCACATCTTAGGACACAAAGGAGCAATTTAGCATGGCCAGTCCACTTAACCCACACATCTTTGGACACTAAGAGACAATTTAGCATGGCCAATCCACCTAACCTGCACATCTTGGGACACTAAGGGGCAGTTTAGCATGGCCAATCCATCTAACCTACACATCTTTGGATACTAAGGGGCAGTTTAGCATGGCCAATCCCCCTAACTTGCACACCTTTCAACACTTAAGGGGCAATTTAGCATGGTCAATCCAACCAACCTGCACATCTTTTGGACTGTTGAAGGAAACCAGAGCACCTGGAGGAAACCCACGCAGACACGGGGGCGAACATGCAGACTCCTTACAGACAGTCATCCAAAGCCGGAATCGAACCCAGGACCCTGGCGCTGCGAGGCAGCAGTGCTAACCATTGTGAGACCTTCCTGACCATTCTGACTGAGATAGATTTGGGATCCATCTCTTTGCCCTTCCATGGTGGAAGTTGTGGGGCTTAAAACTGAGAGTTTTGTTAAGGTGAGGAGACTGAGGGTCATGGACGCAAATCTGACAACTGATAGTCACGTACAGACCAGCCATGGTCTCATCGAATGGCAGTGTAGGTTTGAGGGGCCGAATGGCCTCTTCCTATACTTATGTCGATATGAATAGGAACACTGTGAGTGCTTTGCGAATAGGTTTGCAGTAACGTATCGTGACTGTTCCTGCAACCAAGGGTGATGCGGGAGAAGAAAGACTAAGCTCATGTCACAATCAGATCAGCCATGATCCTATTGAATGGAGGGACAGGCTGGAGGGACCGAGTGGCCTTACTCCTGCACATACTCCTGACATTCGTACCATACCCAGAAAGTGAGAACGATTCCCGAGAGAGGGCACCCGCAATCTGAGTCAAAACGGTAACCTTGCTGCAGTAATAAGCACCAAGCACTAAATGTCCGTCCCCTGCTTCACAGTCATTTCCAATCAAAGGGATTTGATTTGATTTATTATTGTCACATGTATTGGCTCACAGTGAAAAGTATTGTTTCTTGCGCGCTATACAGACAAAGCATACCGTTCATAGAGTACAGAGGGGAGAAAGAAGGGAGAGAGTGCAGAATGTAGTGTTACAGTCATAGCTTGGGTGTAGAGAAAGATCAACTTAATGCGAGGTAGGTCCATTCAAAAGTCTGACAGCAGCAGGGAAGAAGCTGTTCTTGAGTCAGTTGGCATGTGCTTCCAGATGTTTGTATCTTTTTCCCGACGGAGGAAGGTGGAAGAGAGAATGTCCGGGGTGCGTGGGGTCCTTGATTATGCTGGCTGCTTTTCCGAGGCAGCGGGAATTGTAGACAGAGTCAATGGACGGGAGGCTGGTTTGCGCGATGGACTGGGCTACATTCACAACCTTTTGTAGTTTCTTGCGGTCTTGGGCCGAGCAGGAGCCATACCAAGCTGTGATACAACCAGAAAGAATGCTTTCCATGGTGCATCTGTAAAAGTTGGCGTGAGTCATAGCTGACATGCCAAATTTCCTTGCATTGCCACGTCGGAAATAGGGCATGAGGTGAACTGAGGAGGTGCCGTGATTTGGTGACTGGTTTGCAGGTTAGGAGTCTTACGAAGGAACAAGATTGAAGACTGGTGGATGTCAGGGGTAAACACAGGAATGAAATCCCGGTGGCGATGGAAAGGAGAGGTGATGGCCTAATGGTATTATCGATGAACTATTAATCCAGAAACTCAGCTAATGATCTGGGGACCCGGGTTCGAATCCCGCCACGGCAGATGGTGGAATTTGAATTCAATAAAAAAATATCTGGAATTAAGAATCTACTGATGACCATGAAACCATTGTCGATTGACAGGCAGAGGGTGGTGACAGACGGCTGCTTTAGTGACTGGAGGCCAGTGACTAGTGGCGCACCACAGGGATCCGTGCTGGGCCCCCTATTGTTTGTCATTTGTATGAAGGACATAGATGACTATGTGGGGGTGGGATCAGTAAGTTTGCCGATGACACAAAGATTAGCCGGGTGGTTAACAATGAGGTTGAGTGTTGTGGGTTACAGGAAGATATAGATGAGGTCAAATAGGTGGATAAGTGGCAGATGGAATTTAACTCTGAAAAGTGTGAGGTGATGCACTTTGGAAGGAGTAATTTGACAAGGAAGTATACTACGAAAGGTCTGACACCGGGAAGTTCCGAAGAACAAAGGGACCTTGGTGTGTTTGTCTATAGATCTCTGAAGGCGGAAAGGTAGGTTAATAGGGTGGTGAAAAAGGCATATAGCACACTCGCCTTTATCAATCGGGGTATAGATTACAAAAGCAGAGAGGTCATGATGGAGTTGTATAGAACTTTGGTGAGGCCACAGCTGGAGCACTGTGTGCAGCTCTGGTCGACACATTATAGGAAGGACGTGATTGCATTGGAGGGGGTGCAGAGGAGATTCACCAGGATGCTGCCTGGGATGGAGCATTTAAGTTATGAAGAGAGGTTGGATAGGCTTGGGTTGTTTTCCCTGGAGCAGAGAAGACTGAGGGGGGCGACCTAATCGAGGTGTTCAAGATTATGAGGGGCATGGACAGGGTGGATAGGGAGCAGCTGTTGCCCTTAGTTGAAGGGTCAGTTACAAGTTAAAAGTGAGGGGTGGAAGGTTTGGGGGGATTTGAGGCAAAGCTTTTTTACCCAGAGGGTGGTGACGGTCTGGAATGCGCTGCCTGGGAGGGTGGTGGAGGCCTCACATCCTTTAAAAAGTACCTGGATGTACACTTGGCACGCCATAACATTCAGGGCTATGGGCCAAGTGCTGGCAAGTGGGATTAGGTGGGCAGGTCAGGGCATTTTGTGCATCGATGCAGACTCGATGGGCCGAAGGGCCTCTTCTGCACTGCAGTATTCTGCGATTCTGTGATTGTCATAAAAACCCATCTGGTTCACTGATGTCCCTTTAGGGAAGGAAATCTGCCATCCTTACCCGGTCTGGCCTACATGTGACTCCAGAGCCACAGCAATGTGGTTGACTCCCAACTGCCCTCCAAGGGCAACTAGGGATGGGCAATAAATGCTGGCCCAGCCAGCGACACCCGTGTCCCACGAATGAATTTTAAAAAAAGAGTGGGAGGCAGGACATTTCTGAATTTTAACGCAGTCGGGGGATAGAGAGGATGTGAGATGGCAACTCCAACCAATGGAGGAGGAGAGAATGAGAGAGAGAAAGAGAGTGAGGAGAAAGATCCTGAGAGGAAATGGAGGCCCCCATCATCTAGGGACCATCTTGCGTCATCTCCGACAGAGGACCATTGGACATTTAGTGGGAGGCTTTGATCTGCGGCGGATAGATTACCTGGAACGTGCTGCCTGGGAGAGTGGTGGAGGCGGGTTGCCTCACACATCCTTTAAAGAGTAACCTGGGATGGGCACTTGGCATGCAAGGCTACGGACCAAGTGCTGGTAAATGGGATCAGGTGGGAGGTCGGGAATTTCTCGCGTGTCGGTGCAGACTCGATGGGCTGAAGGGCCTCTTTTTCATCGTATGACAGGAAACAAACTCGAGCAATAGAATTCCAAACGATCCATCCATTTTCTATCTGTTTGTCCGTGTACGAGTTGCAGCTTGTTATCAGCGGCAAGACTCAGAAAAAGTTGTCCCATTTCCTCCATTTTATTTTGCATGTGGTGTTTTGTCAAAATGGCATGCGGAGACAAAGAATAATTTACTCTTTTAAAGACTACACAAAACGTAGAGGGGTGGGGAAAACATGTTGAAGCCAAACTTGTAAATCAAATCCATCCATTGTGAATGTTGTAGGATGTTTTTTTTCCAAACGTGCGTCGACTGTGTTTGTCCAAAGGAAACATGCACTCAGAACCATGAACAAAGACAAATAAATGTGATTATTTTCTCTGAACTGGTTGTGTTAACTCCGCTCACACTCTGGCTGAACTGCTGAATAAAACATTCATGACTTATGGTGACCTCTCTTGCTCTCGAGTAAGTTATTTCAGGGAAGGTGGGACTGTGAGGCGGCGCGGTGGCACAGTGGTTAGCACTGCTGCCTCACAGCACCAGGGACCCGGGTTCGATTCCCGGTTTGGGTCACTGTCAGTGTGGAGTCTGCACGTTCTCCCCGTGTCTGCGTGGGTTTCCTCTGGGTGCTCCGGTTTCCTCTCACAGTCTGAAAGACATGTTGCATTGGCCGTGCTAAATTCTCCCACAGTGTACCCAAACAGCTGCTAAGGTTTATTTATTAGTTACAAGTAAGGATTATATTAACACTGCAATAACGTTACTGTGAAATTCCCCTAGTCGCCACACTCTGGCGCCTGTTTGGGTCAATGCACCTAACCAGCACGTCTTTCAGACTGTGGGAGGAAATCGGAGCATCCGGAAGAAATGGGTGGCACAGTGGTTAGCACTGCTGCCTTTGCTACCAAATAAACCTGTTGGACTTTAACCTGGTGTTGTTAAACGCCTCACAGCACCAGGGACCCGGGTTCAATTCCTGGCTTGGGTCACTGTCTGTGGAGTTTGCATGTTCTTCCCGTGTCTGCGTGGGTTTCCTCCGGGTGCTCTGGTTTCCTCCCACAGTCCAAAGATGTGCAGGTTAGGTGGATTGGCCGTGCTAAATTGCCCCTTAGTGTCCAAAGATGTGTAGGTTAGGTGGATTGGACATGCTAAGTTGTTCCTTAGTGTCAGAGGGATTGGCAGGGTAAATGTGTAGGGTTAAGGGGATAGGACCTGGTTGGGATTGTTGTCAGTACAGGCTTGATGGGCTGAATGGCCTCCTTCTGCACGGTAGGTATTCTATGATTCTCCTATGATTCTAAACCCATGCAGACACAGGTGTGGCGACGAGGGGATTTTCACACTAACTTCATTGCAGTGTTAATATAGGCCAACTCTGAGTAAAAACTAAATCTTATTTATTACAAGTCAGCTTATATTAACACTGCAATGACAGACAGTGACCCAAGCTGGGAATCGAACCCGGGTCCCTGACGCTGTGAGGCAGCAGTGCTAACCACTGTGCCATCAGGTGACTAATAAATGAAAAAATAGGAATGACATCCTGACCTTCGCCTCTCCGACCTTCAGCAACCCCACAAAAATCAGCACAATTTAAAGTTTCTTTATGGAGCACAGACCTCCTGCTGGAGCGAACTCCATCTGCACAGTAGGGATTCTCTGGGACTATGAGAAGGGCAAGGGCAGTAGATATCTGGGAACACCACCTTCTGGAGGTTCCCCTTCGAGCCACCCACCAGTCTGACTTGGAAATATATCGGCCGTTCCTTCGCAGTCGCTGGGTCAAAATCCTGGAACTCCCTCCGTAACAGCACTGTGGATGTACCTACACCACATGGACTGCAGTGGGTTCGAGAAGGCGCCACCTTCACCACCTTCTCCTTTGGGGTGGCATGGTGGCACAGTGGTTAGCACTGCTGCCTCAACAGCGCCAGGGACCCAGGTTCAAATCTGGCCTCGGGCCATTGTCTGTGTGGAGTCTGCACGTTCTCCCCGTGTCTGCGTGGGTTCCCGTGGGGTGCTCCGGTTTCCTCCCACAGTCCAAAGATGTGTGGGTTAGGTGCATTGGCCGTGCTGAATTGCCCCTTACTATCAGGGGGACTAGCAGGGTAAATACATGGGGTTATGGGAAGAGGGCCTGGGTGGGATTGTTGTCAATGCAGACTCGATGGCCAAATGGGCTCCTCCTGCACTGTAAGGAGTTGGGACGTCTTTTTGAAGGAGTTGGGACGTCATGTTGAAGGAGTTGGGACATCTTGTTGAAGCTGTATAAGACATTAGTAAGGCCACACTTGGAATACTGTGTACAGTTCTGGTCACCCTATTATAGTAAGGATATTATTAAACTAGATAGAGTGCAGAAAAGATTTACTAGGATGCTACCGGGACTTGATGGTTTGAGTTATAAGGAGAGGCTGGATAGAGTGGGACTTTTTTCTCTGGAGTGTAGGAGGCTGAGGGGTGACCTTATAGAGGTCTATAAAATAATGAGGGGCACAGATGAGCTAGATAGTCAATATCTTTTCCCAAAGGTAGGGGAGTCTAAAACTAGAGGGCATAGGTTTAAGGTGAGAGGGGAGAGATACAAAAGTGTCCAGAGGGGCAATTTTTTCACACAGAGGGTGGTGAGTGTCTGGAACAAGCTGCGAGAGGTAGTAGTAGAGGCGGGTACAATTTTGTCTTTTAAAAAGCGTTTGGATAGTTACGTGGGTAAGATGGGTATAGAGGGATATGGGCCAAATGCGGGCAATTGGGATTAGCTTAGGGGTTTAAAAAAAAGGGCAGCATGGACAAGTTGGGCCGAAGGGCCTGTTTCCCTGCTGTAAACCTCTATGACTATGATTCAATGGGCTCTTTGATTCTCAAGGGACAATTATGGATGGGCAATAAATGCTGGCCCAGCAATGCTCACATCCGGTAAATGAATTGTCAACACGGTGCGAGAGCGGGGGGCGGGGGGATGGGGGGTGAAATAGAACCTCCCCATGCAATGGTACATCAGGCACTCTGCCATCTTGGGAACTGTGGTGGCCTGCCCTTTTAATTGGCGAGCTCTCAGTGGCTCATGGGACCCATTTGGCCAATCAGGTCGCAATGCATGAATCCCTGTGCTGAGTGTGGGCTTTTCCTTGCCAGTTCGGGAGTTGTGGAGCTTGATGGCCTTTATCTCACTCTCTCTTCACACTTACTCAGCTTAACAAACGTTTCATTCAATAATCAATTTAATGGTTGTTTGTCTTTGAAGGTTGTTACAGAAATGTTTCTGGGCGATATGTCTGGGACACGGAGGTTAAAAACAACTCCATGGGGAAACACATAAAGCAAAGAGTGTCAAGATCTAAATGAGATGGAAATGGGAATAATGTGGAGTTCTTAATCCAGATCAGACAGGATCAGTAACTGATGCATCGATGCTGAGCCAAGAAATCTGCGTGCAATTCTCACTTGACAAATTCATCGAATCATAGAATCCCTACGGTGTGGAAAAGGCCATTTGGCCCATTGAGTTTCTGATAGATTATCTTACCCAGGCCCTCTCCCCCACCCTATCAATGTACCCAACACATTTACCATGGCCAATCCACCTAATCTGAACATCTTTGGACACTAAAGAGCAATTTAGCATGACTAATCCACCTAACCCGCACATTTTGGGACACTAAGGGGCAATTTAGTATGGCCAGTCCACCTAGCCTACACATCTTGGGACAGTAAGGGGCAATTTAGCATGGCCAATCCACCTAACCTGCACATCTTTGGACACCAAGGAGCAATTTAGCATGGCCAACCCACCTAACCCACATACCTTTGGACACTAAGTGGCAATTTAGTATGGCCAATCCACCTAACCTACAGATCTTTGGACATTCAGAGACAATTTAACATGGCCAATTCATCTAACCTGCTCATCTTTAGACTCTGAGGGGCAATTTAGCATGGCCAATCCATCTAACCTGTACATCTTGGGACACTAAGCGGCAATTTAGCATGGCCAATCCACCTAACCCGCACATCTTTGGACTGTGGGAGGAAACCGGAGATCCGGAGGAAACCCATGCAGACACGAGAAGATCGTTGGCGCTGTGACATGCCATGTTCACCTCCCTGGCTACACCATTCCAAAACAGAATAAGGATGTCAGACAAAGTCAAAGGGGACAGAATAGAGATTGGGCTGACGCTACTGGAACATTCTTCCGAGTGGAGAATGACGCAAATAAAAAATGAACGTCTTGTCGTTACCGACAGCCTTTCATGACCCAATTGTAGTTGCTTTTGTCAGAGTCGCGACCGATAACTTGCAAACAGCAAGCTTCCAAGAACAGCATTGTGATAATCCCCAAATCATCCAATTCACTGTCTCTGATTGTGGATGATGTGGAGTTGCCGGCGTTGGACTGGGGTGGGCACAGTAAGAAGTCTCACAACACCAGGTTAAAGTCCAACAGGTTTATTTGGAATCATGAGCTTTCGGAGCTCTGCCGCTTCATCAGGTGAGTGGAGTGATTGAAGGATAATCCAAAGATTATCCTTCAATCCAAAGATGTGCGGGCTAGGTTGATTGGCCATTCTAAATTGTCCCTTAGTGCCCCGGGGTGCAAAGGTTAGAGGGATTAGTGGGTAAATATATGGGGATAGGGCCTGGGTGGGATTGTGGTTGGTGCAGACTCGATGGGCCGAATGGCCTCTTTCTGCATTGTAGGATTATATGATAAGTATTGGCCAGAAAAATCTCAGCAATATACTGGAATAAAAATCCAAAATGCTGGAAAAACTCAGCAGGTCTGGCAGTTTCTGTGGAGAGAGAGAAAATAGAATTAACGCTTCAATTCCATGTTCCTCCTCTATGGATTTATAGAGGTTACAAAGTCTGAAGAAGGGTCAGTTTTTCAAGTTTAAAGTTTATTTTATTAGTGTCACAAGTCGACTCACACTGCAATGAAGTTACTGTGAAAATCCCCTAGTCGCCACACTCCGGCACCTGTTCGGGTAACAGTGAGGGAGAATTTAGCATCTAATCAGCACATCTTTCGGACTGTGAGAGGAAACTGGAGCACCGGGAGGAATCCCATGCAGACACGGGGAGAATGTGCAAACTCCACACAGACAGTGACCCAAGCCGGGAATCGAACCCGGGTCCCTGGCGTCGTGAGGCAGCAGTGTTAACCACTGTGCCACCATGTCAGTAAACCTTTTAGAATTGAGGTGAGGAGAAATTTCTTCACCCAGAGGGTGGTGAATGTGTGGAATTCACTGCCACAGAAAGTAGTTGAGGCCAAAACGTTGTGTGATTTCAGGAAGAAATTAGAAATAGCTCTTGGGGCTAAAGGGATCAAGGGATATGGGCGGGGGGCGGGGGGCGGGGGGCGGGGGGGGGGGGGGGAGGTGGGATCAGGATATTGAATCTGATGATCAGCCATGATCAAAATGAATGGCGGAGCAGGATCGAAGGGCCGAATGGCCTTCTCCTGCTTCTATATTTCTGTGTAACTGTGGCGCAGTGGGTTTTACCCTTGCCTGTGGCTCAGATGGTTATGAGTTCAAGTCCCATTCCAGACATTCAAGTGTAAAATCAAGATGGATACCTATAACCTCCCCACCACCCCTTGCTTGTGCTACCAAATAAACCTGTTGGACTTTAACCTGGGTGTTGTGAGACTATTTACTGTGCCCACCCCAATCCAACGCCGGCAACTTCAAATCAGTGTTAATGTAAGCCTCCTTGTGACAAGACTAAACTTAAACTTTATCCTCAAACTATGACCCCTAGTTCTGGGCTCCCCCACCATTGGGAACATTCTTTCTGAATCTATCCTGTCTAACCCGGTTAGAATTTTATAAGTTTCTATGAGATCCCCTCTCACTCTTCTAAACTCCAGTGAATACAATCCAACTTAATCTCTTCTCATATGACGGACCTGCCATCCCAGGAATCAGCCTGTTAGGCAGATGTTTGTAAAACCATTGCAGAATCTGTCACTGAACCTCTGCTGTGCCCCTCATGCCCCAAGCTACCCACCACCTCTCCGCCCGTACCCCCTTGGAGAGCTGAAGAGCCCGCCTGAATTAAAGGCAATGTGATTACGCCCGGGACAGTTAATTAACTGCAATGCCAAGGCTTGACAGACAGATCTGGGCACTGATGGTGACATCTGCCTGCAGGGTGACAGCTCGAGAGACCCTGAGCGACGGTCGATGATTAAAGGTGCTTGGGCAATGTAATTGGACAGTCGATTTCAATAATGACTTGTAATGAGACACTGATAGATTGGCACCGTTGTCAGGCTGTGCTTCTGTCTCTGTTCCTCATGTTGCCAAGGGACTTGAAAACTCTCCACCCCTCAGTTGTCCAGCCCAGTATGGGCTGGGCGCAAAAATCCTCTGCCCATTTCTCAGATTAAAGGAGACCCCAAGGAATAGGTAGCAACATTAGGTCACGGGAGATGTGAGACTAAAGGATATGTGTTGCATCCTTTACATGATTTCCCCAGAGAAGTGACTGATTTCTAAGTGTTCAACAGGTTTATTTGCCAGATATATTGCTGCATTCGCAAATTGTCTGTACTCATGCTCACTGCTCAACTCCTTGCGACTTCTGTGCTGTCTGTTTGCTTTGCTCAGAGACCACATCCAGGCTGAACCAATCAAACACTGTGAGCATAGATCAGTTACCAGACCCACATAATCAATCACAGAGCAATTGAACAAGACACTATTTTGCGCTGCTGTTGGGGGTGTGGAAGTTGGTGCTTCTTCCAGTGAGCAAGTGGTCTTCCTGGACTTGAGAGGGAAAATGGAACCTCAGTTGGTGATGTCTCATGCCTCGGAAGAAATAATTTTAGGTTTGGCTTTTTCTTGTAACTATGGCCAGAATTTTACTGGCACGCCCGTCCCAATTCCGGGGGCGGGCGAGGCTCGGAGAACGGCCTTCTCCAATCGCCTCAGATGGGATCGTACGAACCTCAGGCGGACATGCTGGTAAAATTCCGTCCTAAATTTCATTTCCAATCTCTTCTAGATTTACTTGCTTCATACCAGCACAGGTGATTTGATTTATTATTGTCACATGCATTAATATACAGCAAAAAGCATTGTTTCTTGCACTCCTTGCAGACAAAGCATACCGTTCATAGAGTACATAGGGGAGAAGGAAAGGAGAGGGCGCAGAATATCGTGTTACAGTCATAGCTAGGGTGTGGAGACAGATCGACGTGTTTCTCCCTTTGGGACAAGCAGGGGAGAGTTGGAAGAATTAGTAGGTTAATCAGCAACCTGTGGAACCACGTCACGAGAGATGACCATGGTGGCACAGTAGTTGGTACTGCTGCCTCATAGCGCCAGGGATAAGGGTTCGATTCGGGCCTTGGGTCACGATCTGTATAGAGTTTGCACATTCTTCCCGCAACTGCGTGGGTTTCCTCTGGGTGATCCAATTTCCTCCCACAGTCCAAAGATGTGCAGGTTAGGTGGATTGGCCATGCTAAATTGCCCCTTAGTGTCCTAAGATGTGTGGGTTAAGTGGATTGGCCATGCTAAACTGCCCCTTAGTGTCCAAAGATGTGCGGGTTAGGTGGATTGGCCATGCTAAACTGCCCTTTAGTGTCCAAAGATGTGCAGGTTAGGTGGATTGGCCATGCTAAACTGCCCTTTAGTGTCCAAAGATGTGCAGGTTAGGTGGATTGGCCATGCTAAATTGCCCCTTAGTGTCCAAAGATGTGCAGGTTAGAGTCATAGAGGTGAATTAGCCATGCTAAACTGCCCCTACTGTCCAAAGATGTGTAGGTTAGGTCGACTGGCCATGCTAAGTTGCGCCTTAGTGTCCAAAGATGGGCAGGCTAAGAGAATTGGCCATGCTAAATATCCCCTTAATGTCCAAGGATGTGCAGGTTCAATGGATTGGCCATGCTAAATTGCCCCTTGGTGTCCAAAGATGTGCAGGTTAGGTGGACTGGCCATGATTATTGTTTGGGGTCACATGGAAGGTGGGTGGCGGGGGAGGGGGGTGCTGGGTGGGATGCTATTTCAGAGAGTCAGTCCAGACTCGATGGGCCAAATGGCCTCCCTCTTCACTGCAGTGATTGTATTGTTGTAGCGCAGTCAGTATCAATAGCGGGCGGCAGGGGGTGTGGCGGTTCCCGTGGGTCCAGTGGGTAGTGTCCCACGCCTCAGAAGCTCCGGGATGGAGCCCCACTCCAGGATTTGTTTGCCAGTGGAGGCAAGGTTCACACAGATTGGGAATCACCCTGCTCATCCAGCCATCCCGCACTCGCTCCCCAAAGAGGGGGGGACACATGCGTGCCTGAAGATGCAAGGCAGGCGAACATCTGCATTCGCAGTGGCTGGAGAATGTGATTGGGAGATGTTCCCTTCACTATCTGTGTCTGATGCTGGATCAGATGAACAATTGGTTTGAGACAGATGGTTTGGCCCAGAGAAGGCCTTTTATTAATGGTTGTACCGACCGACATCACTGTATCATCTTTTAAACCTTATGTTATCCCTTTTTTGTGCTGGATCACGAAGGAGAAATGTGAGCGGGTGCATCAGTTAAAGTCCCTCTTTAACTGAACTTTGATTCAATTCCATGGGTTTAAAATTCACCGTGTGTGTTGTTCCCAATAAAAATCCAAATGGAACATGTTGAATAGGCCCCAGAAATTGCAAACTGTCCCTTTGTGTTTTCCATTGGCGACAGATTGGATTTAATCAGGTATCCCCTGGCTGGGATCAATGCAGTACGTGTGGTACACTGATCTTGCAGCTGCGATTGACGTCAATTTGATTGTACCAGTTTTTCTGGGTTTGTAACAAGAGGCACAGCTGCAGAATTGCTGCTTTGCTGACTGATGGGAGAAAGAGAGGGAGGACGTGCCTGAACACAATGAGGCCAGACGCAGGAGCGGGGAACACAACAGGACAGGAGGCAGACAGACACAGATCAACAGAGCGAGAGAAAGAGGGACACAG
>NC_135821.1:2202604-2222604 GCF_964213995.1 Mustelus asterias | reverse complement strand
TGCTGCCCTTTGAAGTTTGCCATTCCTGCATCTGCCCTGACGAGTGCATGATGCAAAACTTCGACAACCCGTGTCTCCTTTTCCCTGCAATACTCAAGCTCTTGAGTTACCAGCTGGCCGTGAGCACTGGAGCGCTAAGTCAAGTCAACGTCCTGATTTTTATAAACCTCGGGCTGAAAAAACAAATGCGATTATCAATCGTTTCTGGGAACACGTCCTGGGTCAGTTTGCCCGCATGTGGTGCTCTGTTGCCCGCACTCGGAGGGTTAATTCTGCTCCTCCTGCGACGGGATGCCTTGACCAAGTTAAGCCATTAACCCCCGGAGATCTCATTGGGAGCGTGGTTTCCATGGCGACGGTTGCCAGTGGAAACTACTTCCATTCTGATCAATTCTGCGATAAATTACTCCGTGATAATGCAGCGTGCACTGATCCTTATCTGTCAGCCTGGACCACCCTGTCCTTCTCTGCGCAGTGGGATGTGATTTCTGAGCTTCTCCTTTGATCTACGGAAGGGATCCTGAGATCCAAACAACTGCAAATCGCTCTCCTAAACATAGGCCGCAGGCTTCGCCAGGACTGCACTTCGCACGCACAGCATCACCCCCTTCCCCGCCACACATTCAGCAGCCCCCCCCCCCCCCCCCGTTCCCCCCCCCCCCCCCCCCCCCCCACCCCGCCAGTAATCCATCTCCAACAACTCCGTCTCGACAATGGGTAACCAAGATTCGGATATTATCGCTATTGTTGGGATGAAGAATTAAATTTGAGAAGGCGATTAAGCCGCGGCTAGATCGTGGTGTCACGTAGCTTGCTACGTGGTGGGTCAATCAAGTCGGGTAGTGGAGGAGATGCTGGCGCGACAGACAGCAGCCAACGCCCTGGGTACCAAATACAGCCACCAGCGTTGCTGTCTGGGAGAATCAGCCACGGAGAAAGTAATAAAATGCATTGGTGAAGCCCCCTTTCCTAATCTCAGGACCCCCCATGGGCCGAATGGCCTCCTTCTGCACTGCAGGGATTCCATGATTCGACCTCATCGACTCGCGACAGTGCAGAAAGAGGCCATTCAGCCCATCGAGCCCGCACCTACAACAATCCCACCCAGGCCCTAACCCCCGTAATCAGGGGCGGCACGGTGGCACAGTGGTTAGCACTGCTGCCTCACAGCGCCAGGGACCCGGGTTCGATTCCCGGCTTGGGTCACTGCCTGTGCGGAGTTGCACGTGCTCTCTGTGTCTGCGTGGGTTTCCTCCGGGTATTCCGGTTTCCTCCCACAGTCCAAAAGATGTGTGGGTTAGGTGAATTGGCGGTGCTAAATCCTCCCTCAGTGTACCCGAACAGGTGCCGGAGTGTGGAGACTAGGGTAATTTCACAGTAACTTCATTGCAGTGTGAATGTAAGCCTACTTGTGACTAATAAAAATAAACTTTACTTATTTGCCCTGCTAACGCCTCCTGACACTAAGGGGCAATTTTCTTTTGGAGAATTGGCAGTGTTGTCGTGGGCAAGGAAGAATAGTCAGTTTGTGCACAGCAAGATCCAATTCCTGAAGGAATGACCAGCACTGTACCAATTCATGTCCTTTCCTTTGGTCAAAGTCACCACCCGGGAGGCGATCGCCCAGTGGCTTTATCACTAGACTATTAATCCAGAAATTCAGTTAATGTTCTGGGGACAAGTGTTCGAATCCCGTCACGGCAGATGGTGGAATTTGAACTCAATAAAAATATCTGGGATTAAGAATCTACTGATGACCATGAAATGATTGTCAGAAAAACCCATCTGGTTCACTAATGTCCTTTAGGGAAGGAAATCTGCCGTCCTTACCCGGTCTGGCCTACATGTGACTCCAGAGCCACAGCAATGTGGTTAACTCTTAACTGCCCTTCAAGGGCAATAAATATTGGCCCAGCCAGTGACAACCATGTCCCATGAATGAATACAAAGAACTTTGGGTGGAATTTTCCCTTCCTGCATGCTATGATTCCCGATAGGACCACGGAAAGGTCTGTTAACCTCGGGCAAGAGTTTCCAGTTCTGGGACAAGCATGGCCAAAAGATCCCGCCCTCAATCTCCGAACCCTCTGTGTAGACAGCGGTTGTCTCCCTATGAATGCAGCTTTGTCTTAACGAGAGAAGATGTTTAAAGTTTTTTTATTAGTGCCATAAGTAGACTTACATTAACACTGCAATGAAATTACTGTGAAAATCCCTGAGTCGCCACACTCTGGTGCCTATTCGGGTACACTGAGGGAGAAATTAGCATGGCCACGGGGCAGCAGAGTGGTTAGTACTGCTGCCTCACAGCGCCAGGGACCTGGGTTCAATTCCCAGGTTGGGTCACTGTCTGTGCGAAGTCTGCACGTTCTCCCCGTGTCTGCGTGGGTTTCCTCCGAGTGCTCCGGTTTCCTCCCACAGTCCAAAGATGTGCGGGTTAGGTGGATTAGGACAGTAAATATGTGGAGTTACAGGGATTTGGGTGGGATTGTTGTTGGGGCAGGCTTGATGGGCCAAATGGCCTCCTTCTTCACTGTAGATTCAATGTTAACCAGCACAAGTCTTCTGGACTGTGGGAGGAAACCGGAGCACCCGGAGGGAACCCACACAGACACGGGGAAGAATGTGCAAACTCCACACAGACAGTGACCCAAGGCTGGGAACTGAACCCGGGTCCCTGGTGCTGTGAGGCAGCAGTGCTAACCACTGTGCCACCGTGTTGATGCAGGGGTTTCGGTGGGATTGGGGGGTGAGGGTTTAGATGCACCATCTCCAGTAATACGTTTAATAAATGCGAATCTCACGTCCCTGCTGACGCGCTCCTTGCGAATTGAGATCAAGGAGCCAATGTGGTTAGATTAAGAGCCCTATCTTACTTCAAGCGAAACAACATAGAAATCAACTCTTCCTCATTTGAATTTCAAATGCTGCTAAAGCTAACGCTGTCCGTATGGGGCCTCTGTGTTTTGCTCATTTAAACCTTGCTCCTGAATATTAACGAGGAGGAACTGAGAGTGTGCGTCCTTCAGGATTCCCGTAACCCTGCATCGCCAGTCAAAGCAATGTGCATTTAACTCCTAGTGTTTGGGAGCCGTCTATCGTGGTGCTTGTTCCAAAATGGGTCACTGTTTGTGCGGAGTCTGCACGCTCTCCCCGTGTCTGCGTGGGTTTCCTCCGGGTGCTCCGATTTCCTCCCACAGTCCAAAGATGTGCAGGTTAGGTGGATTGGCCATGCTAAATTGCCCCTTAGTGTCCAAAGATGTGCAGGTTAGGTGGATTGGCCATGCTAAATTGCCCCTTAGTGTCCAAAGATGTGCAGGTTAGGTGGATTGGCCATGCTAAATTGCACCTCAGTGTCCAAAGATGTGCAGGTTAGATGGATTGGCCGTGCTAAATTGTCCCTTCGTGTCCAAAGATGTGCAGGTTAGGTGCAATGTCCATATTAAATTCTCCCTTGACGTATCCGAACAGGCGCCGGAGTGTAGCGACTGGGGGGTTTTCACAGTAACTTCATTGCGGTGTTAATGTAAGCCTACTTCTGACACGAATATAAGTACATAAATAATGGGGAACATTACCATCGAATCATCGAATCCCTACAGTGCAGAAGGAGACCATTCAGCCCATCGGGTCTGCACCAACCACAATCCCACCCAGGCCCTATTCCCATAACCCCACATATTTACGCTGCTAATCCCCTTGACACTAGGGGCAATTTAGCATGGCCAATCCACCTAACCCGCGCATCTTTGGAATATGGGACGAAACTAGAACACCCAGAGGAAACCCACGCAGACATAAGAACATAAGAAATAGGAGCAGGAGTAGGCCATCTAGCCCCTCGAGCCTGCCCCGCCATTCAATAAGATCATGGCTGATCTGACGTGGATCAGTACCACTTACCCGCCTGATCCCCATAACCCTTAATTCCCTTACCGCTCAGGAATCCATCCATCCGCGCTTTAAACATATTCAGCGAGGTAGCCTCCACCACCTCAGTGGGCAGAGAATTCCAGAGATTCACCACCCTCGGGGAGAATGTGCAAACTCCACACAGACAGGGACCCTGGACCGGAATCGAACCCGGGTCCCTGGCGCTGTGAGGCAGCAGTGCTAACCACTGTGCCACCCTGGAAATGATGGATGTGCGGGTTAGGTTGATTGGCCATGTTAAATTGCCCCTTGGTGTGTCCTGGGATGTGTAGGTTAGAGGAATATGCGGGCTAAATACGTGGGGTTACGGGGATGGGGCCTGGGTGGGATTGTTGACGGTGCAGGCTCGATGGGTCGAATGGCCTCCATGTGCACTGTAGGGATTCTATGATTCTATGAAAAACAGAAAATGCTGGAAAATCTCAGCAGGTCCAACCGAACCTATGGAGAGAGAATAGAGCCAACGTTTCGAGTCTGGATGCCCATTCGTCACAGCCCCCTTGGTGGTGCTTGTTTATTTGCTAGTGTCACAAGTTGGCTCACTGCAATGAAGTCAGCGGCTTTTTCCCAGGGTGGAAGAGGCAATTACTAGGGGGCATAGGTTTAAAGTGCGAGGGGCAAGGTTTAAAGGAGATGTTTGAAGCATGCTTTTACACAGAGGGTGGTGGGTGCGTGGAACACGTTGCCGGGAGAGGTAGTGGAAGTAGATACAATAGTGACTTTTAAGGGGCGTCTTGACAAATACATGAATAGGATGGGAATAGAGGGATACGGTCCCCAGAAAAGTAAGGGGTTTTAGTTCAGTCGGGCAGCATGGTCGGTGCAGGCTGGGAGGGCCGAAGGGCCTGTTCCTGTGCTGTAATATTCTTTGTTCTTTGTCCTCTTTCAAGTTTACTGTGAAAATCCCCTAGTCGCCACACACTCCGGCGCCTGTTCGGGATACACTGAGGGAGAATTTAGCATGGCCAATGCACCCTACCAACACATCTATCAGATTGTGGGAGGAAACTAGAGCACCCGGAGGAAACCCACACAGACACAGGGAGAACGTGCAGACTCCACACAAGTCGGGAATCAAATCCGGATCCCTGGCGCTGCGAGGCAGCAGTGCTAACCGCTGTGCCACCGTGCCGCCCCTGTTAGAATCATAGAATCCCTACAGAGCAGAAGGATGCCATTCGGCCCATCAAGTCTGCACCGACCATAATCCCACCCAGGCCCTATCCCCTTAACCCCACATATTTATCCGACTATTCTTTCTGACAGTAAGGGATAATTTAGCATGGCCAATCAATCTAACTCGCACATCTTTGGACTGTGGGAGGAAACCGGAGCACCCGGAGGAAACCCACGCAGACACGGGGAGAATGTGCAAACTCCACACAGACAGTGACCCAAGCCGGGAATCGAACCCGGGTCCCTGGCGCTGTGAGGCAGCAGTGCTAACCACTGTGCCACCCCCATTCTGTTGTTATTTTCAATAAATGAGGGTGAAGGGGTTAGGCCGCAAGTGCATAAAACAGAGAGACCACTAAGGGTTAATGCAGAAATGAGGCGGGGTCTGGGGTTTTGGTGGCTGGGGAATGTGTGAGGAAGGGCGGCAGGCCCCTGCAGTGCTGAGGGAGTGCTGCACTGTCAGAGGTGCTGTCTTTAGGATGAGACTTAAATTAAGGCCCCACCTGCCTCCATGTTAATGGTTCTGTGGCGCTGTTTTGAAGGGGTGTGGGTGGGGAGGGTGATGCGCTATTCAGACACGAGGCTTGAAGCTCAGTAAATGAAAGGCTTTTATTTACTGTTAACGAAGCTACCAGAACTTATATACACTATCCCAGACTGAAGGGGTCCCGGCCAGAGCAGGGACTCTTATACCTCTCCCAGGAGGCGGAGCCCGACTGGGATGTGCCACAACACTACAGTACAAAGGTGTAACAACCCCACCCTAACCCCAACAGCAACAATAGCACAACCCAACAGTAATATATGTACATCCTTGTAGTACTGGCCAGACCCTGGCTCAGTACTATCCAGTGGGAACCAACGATGGTTCACCACATTCACCCCTCCTTTGAGAACAAAGGCCGGCGGGGTACAAAAAAACTGAATAAAGTGTCAGCAGTCTTATAAGTTCAGACGGTCAGGGGGACCGCACCGTCGTTGTGACCTCCTCAATACCGGCGGTGACACCGGAGTAGGCACTTGCGGTGGCGTTCTCCCCAAAGCGGCGTCCAGCTGTTCTTCCACGGACTCACAGGCCGGTTGACCCTGAGGTGACGGTAGTCCAGGGGATCCTGACACGCCCTGCGGTGGCGACCATCTTCTGGGCTCAGGCAAGCTGTACATGGGAGTAAAATGGTTAAGCAATGGTCCCGATGCTGCCCGCGCCGTGTCCGGGGAAGAAACAAGAGATAAGGGGTTCGTTACAGGGGGTATGGGAGCGACAGGGGTTGCTACGTCCCCTGCTGGCGCCAGGTCTCGGATCGAGACCGTGTCCTCTCGCCCGTCAGGGTATGCCACATAGGCATACTGAGGGTTGGCGTGGAGGAGATGGACCTGTTCGACCAACGGGTCGGACTTGCGGGCCCTTACATGTCACCGCAGGAGGACGGGTCCTGAGTACGTCAACCAAGACGGTAATGAGGTCCCCGAGGAAGACTTCCGAGGGAATGAGAACATCCTCTCGTGGGGAGTAGCATTGGTTGCCGTACACAGGAGGGAGCGAATAGAATGGAGCGCATCAGGGAGCACCTCTTGCCAACGGGAGACTGGAAGACCTTTTGACTTCAACGTCAGTAAGACAGCCTTCCAGACTGTAGCATTCTCACGTTCCACCTGTCCATTACCCCTAGGGTTGTAGCTCGTGGTCCTACTGGAGGCAATCCCGTATGAGAGCAGGAATTGCCTCAAGTCATCGCTCATGAACGACGAGCCCCTGTCGCTATGGATGTAGCCGGGGTACCCGAACAGGGTAAAGAGATCACGGAATGCCTTGATAACCGTGGCAGCGGATGTATCAGAGCAGGGAACAACAAAAGGGAACCGAGAGTACTCGTCAATGATATTGAAGAAGTACACATTCCGATCTGTTGAGGGAAGGGGGCCCTTAAAATCGACACTCAGTCTCTCGAAGGGGCGAGTGGCCTTGACTAAATGTGCCCGGTCAGGTCGGTAAAAGTGCGGTTTGCATTCTGCGCAAACCCGACAGCTCCTTGTTACTGACCTGACGTCCTCCACCGAGTAAGGCAGGTTGCGGGCTTTTATAAAGTGGTAGAGCCGAGTGACCCCAGGATGGCACAGATCATTATGGAGGGCGTGCAAACGGTCCTCCTGTATACTGGCGCATGTTCCACGCGAGAGGGCATCCGAGGGCTCATTGAGTTTCCCTGGACGATACATGATGTCGTAGTTATAGGTGGAGAGTTCAATTCTCCACCGCAAGATCTTGTCATTCTTGATCTTGCCCCTCTGCGTGTTGTTAAACATGAACGCCACGGACCGCTGGTCCGTGATCAGGGTGAACCGTTTTCCCGCCAAGTAATGGCGCCAGTGCCTGACGGCCTCCACAATGGCCTGGGACTCCTTTTCCACCGCTGAATGCCGAATTTCGGGGCCTTGGAGGGTGCGGGAAAAAAATGCGACGGGCCTGCCCGCCTGGTTAAGTGTGGCGGCCAGGGCGAAATCAGATGCATCGCTCTCCACCTGAAAGGGGATGGGCTCGTCAACAGCGTGCATCGTAGCTTTCGCGATGTCGGCTTTCAATTTATCGAAGGCCAATCGGGCCTCTGGCGTTAAGGGAAAAGTCGTGGACTTAATGAGCGGACGGGCTTTATCCGCGTAGTTGGGAACCCACTGCGCATAATAAGAGAAGAAGCCTAAGCATCTTCTCAGTGCTTTTGCACTAGCAGGTAAGGGAAGTTCAGAAAGGGGGCGCATACGGTCTGGATCAGGGCCAATGACCCCGTTTTCCACCACGTATCCTAGGATGGCTAAACGGCGCGTACGACACACACACTTCTCCCTGTTGTAGGTCAAGTTCAGGCGAGATGCAGTGCGTAAGAAGTTCAGGAGGTTCATGTCGTGGTCCTGCTGGTCATGGCCGCAGATGGTGACATTATCCAGGTACGGGAAGGTAGCCCGCAGCCCGTTCTGGTCCACCATTTGGTCCATAGCACGCTGGAAGACCGAGACCCCATTGGTGACACCAAAAGGAACCCTGAGAAAGTGATACAAGCGACCATCCGCCTCAAAAGCCGTGTATTGTCGGTCCTCTGGGCGAATGGGGAGTTGGTGGTAGGCAGACTTGAGGTCTATGGTGGAGAACACCCGGTACTGCGCAATCTGATTGACCATATCAGATATGTGCGGGAGGGGATACGCATCCAGCTGCGTATATCGGTTAATGGTCTGACTGTAGTCAATGACCATCCGGGGTTTGTTCCCGCTCTTGACCACCACGACCTGTGCTCTCCACGGACTAGCACTGGGTTGTATGATCCTTTCTTTGAGGAGCCGCTGAACCTCAGATCTAATGAAGATCCGATCCTCAGTGCTGTAACGCCTACTTTTAGTCGCGATGGGCTTGCAGCCTGGCACAAGATTCTGGAACAAGGAGGGTGTGGTGATCTTCAGCGTCGAGAGGCTGCAGGCGGGGCGCGTTGGGCAATTTGGAGGCTGCTGCTGTTTTCCCACTGCCAGTGAAGGGAGTGGCCCACCGTACTGTAGGATTACACTTCTCAAGTGGACCATGAAGTTTAGTCCGAGAAGTATTGGCGCGCAAAGATACGGCAACACAAGGAGCTTGAAACGCTCGTAAACTGTGCCTTGCACCTTCAAGGTTACCACGCAACTCCCTAGCACGGCAACAGACTGGGACCTTGATGCCATAGAGATTGTCTGTTTGGCAGGTTGAATCTGGAGTCCACACCGCTTCACAGTGTCTGGGTGGATAAAGCTCTCAGTGCTCCCGCTGTCAAACAGACAATAAATCACGTGGTCATTTACCTGGATATTCATCATAGATTTGTCAAGTCTATGAGGCTTGGCCTGGTCCAGGATGATCGACGCCACCGTTGGTTCATGAACGCCACTGCAGGCAGCTGAAGTCGATGAGGAGGACCCCTGCTGGTCGTTCGTGGTCAGTGTCAACCAACATGGCTGCCCCCATGAATCGCACGTGGGTGAGGGCGCCAAAGTCAGCGACCCCTGGTGGCCATACTCCTCCGACTCCGTCGACCGTAATGGCGTCGTCCTGGCCTCGCACGTGGACGAACCCCGCGACAACTTCGACGACGAAGACCTGAGCTCTGAAGAATCGCAGGCCGCACTGCCGTTCCTGGGTTTAGATCGGCACACTTTTGAATAATGCCCTTTTTTACCGCATGCGGTGCACAACACAGCTTTAGCGGGACACTTTTGCCGGGTATGCTTCGCTCCTCCACAGAAATAGCACCGCGGGCCGCCCGGGGCTGCTGCCGTCGTCTGGCCCGAATGGGAGCACGCCATTACGCAGCATTTCGAACCTGAGGGGCGAGGAGGGATTTGCGACTGCTCCTGCCACGTTGTCTCCACATGGTCCTCCGGATATAATACTAAGCTTTTGGAGGCCGACTCGAGCATCTCTGCTAACTCGATGGCCTGGGTAAGATTAAGGTTACCCTTCTCCAACAGTTTAAGTCGAATGTACGACGATCCGACCCCCGCCACAAACGCATCTCGGGCGAGGTCGTACATGCTCTGCTCAGCCGACACAGCTTTGCAGTTACAGCCCCTGGCTAGCTGTAGGAGCTCGTTCGCATATTCCTCCATCGTTTCGCCAGACTGCCGTCGTCGAGTGGCTAGGAGGTAACGAGCGTGTATCTCATTAGGTGGTTTGGTATAGCGCTTCTTTAGAAGCTCAAGGGCCTTAGGATAATCGGTGGCCGCACAGATCGCGAGGTAGACAGTGTGGCTTACCCTCGCATGGAGGACCCGGAGTCTGTCATCATCTGTGGTGACCGCTGCGGAGGCTGCCAGGTAGTCTTCGAAACACTTCAGCCAGTGGTCGAAGGTGTTAGAAGCGCCCACCGCACGTGGATCTAGCGTAAGGCGTTCCGGCTTCAGAATTTCCTCCATACTCTCTTTTTTTTTCTCGACGAGAGTTTAACTACAGTAAATAAAATTGATACGCTATTCAGACACGAGGCCTGAAGCTCAGTAAATGAAAGGCTTTTATTTACTGTTAACGAAGCTACCAGAACTTATGTACACTATCCCAGACTGAAGGGGTCCCGGCCAGAGCAGGGACTCTTATACTCTCCCAGGAGGCGGAGCCCGACTGGGATGTGCCACAACACTACAGTACAAAGGTGTAACAACCCCACCCTAACCCCAACAGCAACAATAGCACAACCCAACAGTAACATATGTACATCCTTGTAGTACTGGCCAGCCCCTGGCTCAGCACTATCCAGTGGGAACCAACGATGGTTCACCACAGAGGGGGAGGGTGGGGGCAGGGGGGGGGGGGGGGGGGGTGTTGGGTAGAGGTGTTAGAAGGGGGAGAGTTCCCCGCCCATCCCCCACCATCGTGTGACAGCCTATCTCTATCCCTCTGAGCCGATTATCTGGTCATCGTCTCATCGTCGCTGCTGGGAGCTTGCTGTGCACGACACTGTCTACGGGGTTTCCGACTTGGCAATGGCGACTGCCCCGCCATTGGCTGCAATGCACTTTGGAAGTCCTGAGGTGGTGGTGGTGGGGGTGCTATAAATGCAAATTCTTTCTGGCAGTCCTGAGTGAGAATGGGCATGAGTAGGAAGGTCCCTCCGTGGTGACACCTCTCCCTGTCTCTGCGACCCCATTCCAGCTCCACAATGCTCTGAGAAATCTATGCTCCTCCATCCCTAAATTCAAGAGGCTCTGAGTGCTGGAATTCCCAATCCAAACTTCCCAATCTCCCTTTCCTCCATCCCTATGCGAAACCCACCTCTTTACCTCTGGCCTCTTTATGTCGCTCAGTCTCTTATCTTGTTTCATACGGCTCCTGAGAAAAGCTCAGTTATATTTTTTGATGACTAAGTTGCTATATAAATATAAGTTGTTGCTGTCATGTAAAAGACAGTGTAGAGGGAGCTTTACTCTGTATCTAACCCCGTGCTGTACCTGTCCTGGGAGTGTTTGATGGGGGACAGTGTAGAGGGAGCTTTACTCTGTGTCTAACCCTGTGCTGTACCTGTCCTGGGAGTGTTTGATGGGGACAGTGTAGAGGGAGCTTTACTCTGTATCTAACCCCGTGCTGTACCTGTCCTGGGGGTGTTTGATGGGGACAGTGTAGAGGGAGCTTTACTCTGTATCTAACCCCGTGCTGTACCTGTCCTGGGAGTGTTTGATGGGGACAGTGTAGAGGGAGCTTTACTCTGTATCTAACCCCGTGCTGTACCTGTCCTGGGAGTGTTTGATGGGGACAGTGTAGAGGGAGCTTTACTCTGTATCTAACCCCGTGCTGTACCTGTCCTGGGAATGTTTGATGGGGGACAGTGTAGAGGGAGCTTTACTCTGTATCTAACCCCGTGCTGTACCTGTCCTGGGAGTGTTTGATGAGGACAGTGTAGAGGGAGCTTTACTCTGTATCTAACCCCGTGCTGTACCTGTCCTGGGAATGTTTGATGGGGGACAGTGTAGAGGGAGCTTTACTCTGTATCTAACCCCGTGCTGTACCTGTCCTGGGAGTGTTTGATGAGGACAGTGTAGAGGGAGCTTTACTCTGTATCTAACCCCGTGCTGTACCTGTCCTGGGAGTGTTTGATGGGGACAGTGTAGAGGGAGCTTTACTCTGTATCTAACCCCGTGCTGTACCTGCCCTGGGAGTGTTTGATGGGGGACAGTGTCGAGGGAGCTTTACTCTGTATCTAACCCCGTGCTGTACCCGTTGAGAGTCAACCACATTGCTGTGGCTCTGGAATCACATGTAGGCCAGACCGGGTAAGGACGGCAGATTTCCTTCCCTAAAGGACATTAGTGAACCAGATGGGTTTTTCCGACCATCGACAATGGGTCATCAGTAGATTCTTAATTCCAGATATTTTTTAATTGAATTCAAATTTCACCATCTGCCGTGGTGGGATTCGAACGCGGGTCCCCAGAACATTAGCTGAGTTTCTTGATGAATTAGCGAATGAGTTAGATGGGGATTGAGGACAGTCGGATTGGCTGGAGAGTGGGCCAACCCACTCATCTAACCAATCAAATCGGTTCGATTTGTGGATCTGGAGGGAGTTGGACTTTATTTTCTCTTTGAGTCAGAACGCAAGGAGATAAGTTTTATAATCACCAGATGGCTTGCGAGAGCCACTGCTTTTGTCTGTTCAGTGTCTGCCCCCAGAGGAGTTTCATATCAAATCGTTGCTGAAATATCGTATTTATTTTGTCTCTCTTGAAACAATCGCCAGGGGCTTTGCCTGGCTTACTTACTTCCAAGATTAGTTACAGCTGCCTGTTCTGATAAGAAACAGCAGCAACCTTAAGTTTATATTGGATTGTGATGTGATAAAACATCCCAAGGCTGCAGTGTTATCAGCCAAGTATTGACACTGGAGGAGATGGTCACACAGGCGGTCAAAATCTTAGTCAAAGAGAAAGAGTATTCAAGGAGCATCTTAAAGGAGGTGGAGAGGCTTAGCGAAGCGGCAAGGCGGCACAATGCTTAGCACTGCTGCTTCACAGCGCCAGGGACCCGGGCTTGGTTCCGGCCTCGGGTCACTGCCTGTGTGGCGTTTGCACATTCTCCCCGCGTCTGCATGTGTTTCCTCCGGGTGCTCCGGTTTCCTCCCACAGTCTAAAGATGTGCAGGTTAGGTGGCTTGGCCATGCTAAATTGCCCCGTAGTGTCCAAAGATGTGTAGGTTAGGGGGATTGGCCATGTTAAATTGTCCATTAGTGTCCAAAGATGCGTAGGTTAGGTGGATTGGCCGTACTAAATTGTCCATTAGTGTCCAAAGATGTGTAGGTTAGGTGGATTGGCCATGCTAAATTGTCCATTAGTGTCCAAAGATGTACAGGTTAGGTGGATTGGCCATGCTAAATTGTCCATTAGTGTCCAAAGATGTATAGGTTAGGTGGATTGGCCATGCTAAATTGTCCCTTTGTGTCCAAAGATGTGTAGGTTAGGTGGATTGGCCATGCTAAATTGTCCCTTTGTGTCCAAAGATGTGTAGGTTAGGTGGATTGGCCATCCTAAATTGTCCATTAGTGTCCAAAGGTTAGGTGGATTGGCCATGCTGAATTGTCCATAAGTGCCCAAAGATATGTAGGTTAGGTGGATTGGCCATGCTAAATTGTTCCTTAATGTCCAAAGATGTATATACTTTAGGGGGATTAACGGGGTAAGTGTAGTTATGGGAACCGGGTTATGTGGACAGGGGCTGGGTAAGAGTCAATGGATGGGAGGCTGGTTTGCGCGATGGATTGGGCTACATTCACAACCCTTTGTTGTTCCTTGCGGTCTTGGTCAGAGCAGGAGCCATACCAAGCTGTGATACATCCGGAAAGGATGCTTTCTATTGTAAATCTGTCGAAGTTAGTGAGAGTCATAGTGGACATGCCGAATTTCCTTGCATTGCCACGTCAGAAATAGGGCTTGAGGTAAATTGAGGAGGTGTCATGATTCGGTGACACTGGTATGTGGGTTAAGAGACTTACGAAGGAACAAGATTGAAGACTGACGGAGATCGGAGTGTAAAAAGGAATGAAATCCTGGGGGAGATGGAACAGGGAAGGCGATGGCTGAGTGATATTATAGCTAGACGTTTAATGGATGCTTTCTATGGTGCATCTGTAAAAATTGGTGAGAGTCGTAGCGGACATGCCGAACTTCCTTAGCCTCCTGAGAAAGTAGAGGCGTTGGTGGCTCATCTCTAAATTGCCATTGAACTGAGTAGCTCAACAATTGAGTTGATGGGGTTTCTTAACTATAGCACCAATGTGGCGGGACACCTAGAAACCTGAAGCTCTCGACGATTTCCCCATTGATGTCGACAAAGGCATAAATGAGGACAGATTGGAGAGGTTAGGACTATTTTCCTTAGAGGGAAGAAGGCTAAGAGGAGATTTGATAGAGGTGTTCAAAACCATGAAGGGGTTAGACAGAGTAGATCGGGAGAAACTTTTCCCCCTCATATAAGGACCGAGGACGAGAGGGCACAGATTTAAAGAGATTGGGCAAATGTGATGTGAGAAAAGACTTTTTCACCCAGCGAGTGGTTGTAATCTGGAATGCACTGACTGGAAGTGTGGTGGAGGCAGGTTCAATCGAGGCGCTCAAGAGGGCATTGGATGATTATTTGAATAGATTTGAATGTGCAGGGCTATGGGGGAAAGGCAGGGGAATGGCACGAAGCCATGATGCTCGTTTGGAGAGAGCCAGTGCAGACACGATGGGCTGAATGGCCGCATTCTACACCCTAACAATTCTGTGATTCTGTGACGTTTGGCCAGCACAGTGGTTAGCACTGCGGCCTCATAGCACTAGGGACCCGGGTTTGATTCCCGGTTGGGTCATTGTCCATGCAGAGTCTGCACGTTCTCCTCCCTTTCCCCGTGTCTGCCTGTTTTTCCTCCAGGTGCTCAGATTTCCTCTCACGATCCAAAAGACGTGCTAGTTAGGTGCATTGGTCGTGCTAAATTCTCCCTCAGTGTACCCGGAATGTGGCAACTAGGGGATTTTCACAGTAACTTCATTGCAGTGTTAATGTCAGCCTACTTGTGACACTCATAAATAAACTGAAAGGGTACCTTGGGAGTCCATGACGAAACACGATAGCCAATAGCCGTGGTTCTTTAATGTTCGACCCCATGCTTTGTGTATCAGACCTTAGACACTGAGAATTGCACATGGTAGGATTTCCCTCACAGAACCATAGAGTCCCTACAGTACAGAAGGAGGCCCTTTGGCCCATCAAGTCTGCACCAACTCTCTGAAAGAACATCCCACCCAGGCCCTCACTATCCCTATAATCTTACCCAGTTACCAATGCTAATCCACCTAACCTACACATCCTTGGACACTAAGGGACAATTTGCCATGGCCAATCCACCTAACATACACATTTTTGGACATTTTTGGGGCGGCACGGCAGCACAGTGGTTAGCACTGCTGCTTCACAGCTCCAGGGACCTGGGTTCGATTCCCGACTTGGGTCACTGTCTGTGTGGAGTTTGCACATTCTCCTCGTGTCTGCGTGGGTTTCCTCCGGGTGCTCCGGTTTCCTCCCACAGTCCAAAGATGTGCGGGTTAGGTTGATTGGCCGTGCTAAAATTTCCCCTTAGTGTCCTGAGATGGGTAGGTTAGAGGGATTAGCGGGTAAATATGTAGGGATATGGGGGTAGGGCCTGGGTGGGATTGTGGTCGGTGCAGACTTGATGGGCCGAATGGCCTCCTTCTGCACTGTAGGGTTTCTATGATTTCTATGATTTCTAAGGGGCAATTTAGCATGGCCAATCCACCTAACCTACACCTTATTGGACATTAAGGGGCAATTTAGCATGGCCAACCCACCTAACCTGTACATCTTTGGACACGAAGGGGCAATTTAGCATGGCCAATCCACCTAACCTACACCTTATTGGACATTAAGGGGCAATTTAGCATGGCCAACCCACCTAACCTGTACATCTTTGGACACGAAGGGGCAATTTAGCATGGCCAATCCACCTAACCTGCACATCTTTGGACACTAAGGGACAATTTAGCATGGCCAATCCACATAACCTGTACATCTTTGGACACTAAGGGGCAATTTAGCATGGCCAATCCACCTAACCTGCACATCTTTAGACATTAAGGGGCAATTTAGCATGGCCAATCCACCTAACCTGCACATCTTTAGACATTAAGGGGCAATTTAGCATGGCCAATCCACCTAACCTGCACATTTTTGGACACTAATGGGCTATTTGGCATGGCCAATCCACCTAACCTTCACATCTTTGGACATTAAGGGGCAATGTAGCATGGCCAATCCACCTAACCCTCACGAATGGAGGAAGCGATAGACTCTCCTTCGCAACCCGATCCCAAAGTTGCGCCTTCCGTGGCATTGACTCATTGTGATTTCGCCTAAAGCGCCTTAAAATAACATTTGTTTATTTACCGTTGTTCAGTGAGCATCCCCCTAATCCGATTAATCTTCCTCCTCCTTCAGAGTGCCTGTGATGGGCCAATGGGTATGGATAGGTGAGCGAGCGAGCAAGTTTAATCCAGTTCCGTTGTTAGTGAGGATTACAGTCGGAAACAGGTCCTTAAAGGTTTTAGTTCATCAATCAGTGTGAAACGTCTTTGGTTAGACCCCTCCAGTGAAAGGAAGCGGACCCTGTGTGAAATTGTTTTCAGATCCATCCCACCGCACCCACAGTCAGATTTAAAAATAATTGAAATCCTTTCAGGGACTGGAGGCGATTCTTGTCTCCGTAGGTTACTCAGAACAGCAAGTAATTAGATCCCAAAAGGAAAGTGGGTTAAAACTCTAAGACATGAGGCTAGGCTGTCCAAGAGGACACACTGTTGTGTGTTAAATGTAATGGGGCCGTAATTCTCCAACCTCGCCTCGGACCAGGATTCTCCAGTCCCCATGCAGTGAGCAGAGCGTTGGCTGAGCGTCAAGTTTTCTGTTCTCGCTGGCAGTGGTAGCAGAGTTCACGGGACTGGAGAATTCCAATCGGAATCTTCCATATATATTCAGAGAATCAGAGAATCCCTGCAGCACAGAAGAGGACAATTGGCCTATTGAGTCTGCACCAATTCTCTGACAGAGTATCTTACTAAGGCCCTCTCGCCCCGTGATGATGTGCCTTTACGAAATGTATTTTAATTGTGTTCCTCTGCAGGTTTTTCCAGCATTTTATTGGCACCGAGATGTCTGTAGCCAGTGTCCTATAATAGTTACTGAAGCAATATAGTGGCGGCAAGCTGGCGCAGTGGTTAGCACTGCTGCCTCACAGCGCCAGGGACCCGGGTTCAATTCCCAGCCTCTGCTCACTGTCTGCGTAGAGTCTGCACATTCTCCCCGTGTCTGCGTGAGCACCTCTGCGTGCTCTGGTTTCCTCCCACACTCCAAAGATGTACTGGGCTAGGTTGATTGGCCGTGCTGAAATTGTCTTTGTGACAGGGGGATTAGCAGGGTAAATAAATGGGGGTTACGGGGAAAGGGCTTGGGTGGGATTGTGGCCGGTGCAGACTCAATGGGCCGAATGGTCTCCTTCTGCACTGTAGGGATTTTATGGACATCATGTTCATTTTAATCTGGCCTAATGCAACATCCTGAGGCTTTATGATCCTTTCGGGACTGTTAGGTGAAGCTTGATTTGGGATGATTGACAGGTTAGGTGACGCCTTCCACAGAGAAGCCCAAGGTTTTAGTTTCATTTTTCTCAGGTGCTCTTTGGATTTGAGAAGGCAATGTCTCTCACTCACTAGAGGCGTATTGAAGGTTCCAGGATTGGGAAGCTTCAGAGTTTTAATCCAACATTCAAAGGGACAAATTCACAGCAGATGTTAAAAAGCTACAAAGTCCAGTATCATGTGAGCATACTTGCTTTTGTGCTAAGTTCAGAAGGATGTAAATCTGTGGGATGTTGTTTGACTTAGAACAACAGAGATAGCTAGTTGTAAAGGTTTATACTGTGTCATGTTTGGTTCTTGTAAGTAATGCTCATTCTTTTTGTTATATTCTAACTGTGTTCTTAAATAAACTTTAATTGATAAAAGCTCCCTGGTGGGTCACTTGAATCATACATGGAGTGAACCTTATGCTCACCCTAATGCCACGATCAAATATAAAATTTAGGGTCTATTTTAACTTCATAAAACATCTTGGAATTTCTGGCCTGGGTCTTAACGCCCCCACTCTATCCCCGTAGCCCAAAATTTCCACATGGCTAATCCATGTAACCTTAGCACTGCGGTCTCTCAGCGCCAGGGACCCAGGTTTGATTCCCGGCTTGGGTCACTGTCTGTGTGGAGTCTGCACGTTCTCCCCGTGACTGCGTGGGTTTCCTCCGGGTGCTCCGGTTTCCTCCCACAGTCCAAAGATGTGCGAGTTAGGTTGATTGGCCATGCTAAATTGACCCTTAGTGTCACGGGGAGTAACAGGGTAAATGTGTGGGGTTCTGGGAATGGGGCCTGGGTGAGATTGTGGTTGGTGCAGACTCGATGGGCCGAATGGCCTCCTTCTGTACTGTAGGGATTCTATGATAAGCTTCATACCTTGGGACACTAAGGAGCAATTTAGCATGGCCAAATCCACCGAACATGCCCTCCAAGGCCAACACATGCTTCCTTCAATACGGGGCCCCAAAATTACTCACGATATTCCAAATAAGGTCTGATCAGAGCCTTGTAAAGCCTTTGATGGAACACTGGAGGCAAGAGAATGGAATCATATATGAAAGCAAGTGCATGGTCCAAAGGATTGAAAGATGGCTGGGATCTAGGACACTGCTGGATGGCTTGATTAAGATGGGCCAAACGGCCTCCCATCTCTGTCATTAGCTTTGAGCAGGAGAGGAGAGGTCTGGCAAAGGGTGGAGCGGCTGCTGGAGACCCAGCTGGGCTTCCGGTTTTGGGCTTTGGACAGATGGTGGAAGGAAGCCAAGTGTAATGCTCGGAGGAGCTTCTGCGACATTACCTACTCAGAAGCAAAGCTTTTTGCTGCAGCAGTAATTGCCAATCAGAAGGGAAAATGCTTTTCGGACAGCAGTGAGTCATTGCTGTTGACTTTGGGTTGTCCTTGGCATCTGTGCGAACAAAATCTCTGTGCCTTTGGCACTCACACCAGTTTGATGTTAAGAGTTATGAGGCTTTATCGCAGTAAAGGTGAACAGAGGCTAATGGCAACAGTGGAAGTAATGTAAAGGAGTTAAGAAATTTCCTGCATAATGTGCTGTAATGCTTAAAATTGGTGAACAGGACTCCAAGGGAATAAACTGTTAGTTCTTTTTTCACAAGGGTAGGGTTTATTTCTGGTTCATTTGTATTTCAGGCTAATTTTAATCTGTTTAATACTCTAACCATGATGGGGCACTTGTTAATGTGTAGAGCTGGTAGCAGGTCACAATGCGGCACTTGGCCATGGCGGCCATCTTAGTGTGTCATGAATCACACAAATGCTTCCAGGTCAAAGGCCATCACAGTGGCACAGTGGTTAGCGCTGCTGCCTCACCGCGCCAGTGACCCAAGATCGATTCCCAGCTTGGATCATTGTCTTTGTGGAGTCTGCACATTCTCCCCGTATCTGCATGGGTTTCCTCCGGGTGCTCTGGTTTCCTCCCACCGTCCGCTGGTTAGGGTGCATTGGCCGTGTTAAATTCTCCCTCGGTGTAGCCGAACAGGCGCTGGAGTGTGGCGACTAGGGGATTTTCACAGTAACTTCATTGCAGTGTGAATGTAAGCCTACTTGTGATACTGATAAATAAATTTTAAACTATCTTCAGTTGCGCAAGGCTAGTGGGCAGAGCGATGTGAGTTGTCTTGTAGCCATTTGCGAATTTGTGGTTAGAACTGCTGCCTCACAGTGCCAGGGGCCCGGGTTCGGTTCCTGGCTTGGGTCACTGTCTGTGTGGAGTCTGCATGTTCTCCCCATGTCTGTGTGGGTTTCCGCCGGGTGCTCCGGTTTCCTCCCACAGTCCAAAGATGTGCAGGCTAGGTGGATTGGCCATGCTAAATTGCCCCTTAGTGTCCAAAGAATCACAGAAACCCTACAGTACAGAAAGAGGCCATTGGGCCCATCGAGTATGCAACGACCACAATCCCACCCAGGCCCTACCCCATATCCCTCCATATTTTACCCACTAATCCCTCTAACCTACGCATCTCAGGACACTAAGGGCAATTTGTAGCATGGCCATTCAACCTAACCCACACATCTTTGGACTGTGGGAGGAAACCCGGAGCACCCGGAGGAAACCCACGCAGACACGAGGAGAATGTGCAAACTCCACACAGACAGTGACCCGAGCCGGGAATCGAACCTAGGTCCCTGGAGCTGTGGAGCAGCAGTGCTAACCACTGTGCTACCGTGCCGTCCAGGTTAGGTGGATTAG